>NW_028186478.1:427836-488616 GCF_003343005.1 Rhea americana | reverse complement strand
CTGAGCAGGGAAGTTGGACTAGATGATCTCCAGAGGTCCCTTCCAACCTTATTGATTCTATGATTCTATGAAGTGTTGAGAGTAGACAAGAAAGTTTGAGACTAAAAAAAGAATCTTTGGAAGAATTATCCTACATAGTTTCCATATATAGTTTGCATAGATAAAAAAAAAAAAAGTTGCTCAGCTTTTTCTGAAGAGACTCGATTCATCTTGTGAAACAGAATTTACAGAACCCCTTGTATTGTGCTGCTGTTTAATCGTGAAAAGGAAGAAGTTAAAAAACAAATAAAATTGAAATGATAGTTATGTAATCATAACAATAACAATAAACGATAATGCAAATATCAATAATAAAAATGAATGTAGCCTTTTCATTTGCAACTGTCAAGCAAAATGGTTTGTGTCTGTTAGATGAATAGAGTCTGACAACCCTTAGAAGCCAGCAGTCTGTATTTCATCAAATACCAAATGTGAAACAGCACCATCACTCTGTGTCTCCGAGATTCCGTAACACTGGTCTGTTCAGCAAGGATGGAGGAATTTGTCTGAGACAGGTGAATCCAGAAATCAGCTAGTGTAGTACCACATATTGTTCTAGGATTGCTGTATGTAGTGCCTAAATGTCTACCAAATAGTGAACTTATCTTCAAGCACTTGTTTGAGAAAATATTCYTTCTTGAAACAAATWTCCTCTTTTTTSTTTGTTTTTTGTTTGTTTGTTTGTTTTTCACTTTGAGGGGAACTCATTCTTGCAGAGATTATACAAATTTCTAGGATGATCCAAACAGTCTCTAGTAAAACCAGTAGTTAATCCATCTTAAAAAAAAAAATGGTTCAGAACTTTATTAGCAAAATGACTTATTTCCTTCTCTAATTTTAGGAATATTTAAGTATCTTAGGGATTCTTGTATACTTCATTAGAGAGGCATATTATTTCACCATTTCTTCCATTATCTCTAAAGAACAGAAGTTTTTGGTCCTGGGTTTGGTAAGGGGTTTATGCATATAGTGTGTTATGTCATTATTTTTTCTGTCTACTTAACCTTCTAAAGTTTGGTCACTGTGTCTCTCAYTTTCTGCAAAGAAAGATTATATCATGTACATCAGCCATTCTATGAGACCTACATAATTTAATAACTCTTAAGAAYGTGAAAATAATGTGCATATACACATTGACACATATTCTTTGTAATAGAAGCCTTTATTTTCTGTGATTTSCAGTCAGCTATAGGCCAGTTCAGTAAAAGCATATCTCCAAAGAATTTAATTTCTTCCTAAAATTCTTTACAAGGAAATGTAGTATATAAAAGTATATCTACTGTAAAGAAATTCTTTCCTGGGATATAGTGAGATCAGACTGCACTGGTTTACCAAAAAAGCTCAGTAGCACCTCCTCTTAATTTTTCCTCTTTGATTCAGAAAAATGAGAACTTTGAGGTAGAAAAAAAATACATTTATGGAAGAAATGGAAGAACTTAGTACAAGCCATTTTTTTTTCTATTGTATATAGTAATTCATTTGTTTTATTATTTAGTTCTGTATAATTAATAAATACTCCAGGAAGCATAAACAATTTATCAGCTCCCTGCCACAAAACTTACAGAACTCTATAGTATCAGAATTAATGTTACCAATACATTTTAAAAGATGATAAAAAAAAGAATTTCTGAAAATAATTTCATGTTAAAATGCAAAAAGCATGGCAAAACACACAGTACATAGGAGCACAACTCAGCTGCTAGTTCCTGACTTTACCTAGGTGCATGCTAACTAACTGACAGTCAAGAGAAGGGGGGATCATGGCACCGAGAGTTTGGTTTGCTTGTACCAGGATATCTTATGATTTCTCAGGGTTTGTTTCAGCATGTAATGTATTCCCTTCTTTTCTATGTTTCATACTCTGAAGTTTTACCCTCTAYGATAAAACTGAGATTTGCCTTTTTATACAAAATTGGGAGGCAAATGTCTAYGACAAAAAGCATTAAGCACTTTTATAAAAAACAGCTATGAGAGTTAAATCCACTAATGCTATATGGAGTGAGAAAGACTATTTTGGAAGCTGGGAGAGAAGCAGTAGGATCACGAAAGCCTGAGATACATAGTGTTGCTCCTTTGTTTACGGTGTTTCTAGTACTTGTTCTGTATGAACTGCAAAATCAGTAACTACTCTTTTTTGGAGAATTATGTGAGATATTTAAGAGAAAATATAATACTTTTTCTGAAATATGAAAAGACATTGTGGAGGTGCTAGCATTGCCACTGTAGGCCGTGCTTGAAAAGAGGCCTGAAGATTTGTGCCGGGAGAGTGCTTTTGTGGAAACAGCCGCAGGGCTGGCGCTGCCGTGGGTCGCCCCGCGGCTCCTGGCTGGAGAGCAAGCACAGGGGCTGCAGCAGGGCCCGCACCGCCGGGTGCCGGTGACGCCTCGGGGGGTCCCTTGCACTGGGTGATCGGGAGCCTCAGGCCCTGCAGCTCCCACCTCTGCCCCCGGAGATGCAYGAGTGTGGTGGCACGTAGGGGACCCGCGCGCCCAGGGGAGGGGGTGCTTGCACCCTGAGCTTGTACCCTGTGAGACGGGAGGTGTGTGCGTGYGACTCTGTGTGTGCACGCTTGAGTGCCGTTAGAATTTGGGGAGGTTAGATAAAGAAAGGTGCTCAGAAATGTACAGGCTTTTATTAACATTTTGCAAGCATTTAGTATTGCAGATTAGCTGTTTTATCACTGGTATTGATTCTGAATGTATAGTACACTGACTGCCAATTAATTATGTATCATAATACATCAACTAATAAATCACCTTGATCGTCACTGGTTTTTAACTACATGAACTGAACAACCCTCCGTCACCCTCAGTCCAGAATTCACACGGTAAGGAAAAAGACCTTCAAATATCAAATAATAAGGAAAAAGACCTACATATTCCTTTCCGTGCTCAAGAATATAATTACAAACAACTGCAAAAAACATTTTTGGGGATCTTTTATAACTGAAAATTAAGAAGCACTGTAAAGAACAGTTTAATTTCAGATAGTTCCATTCTTTAAAGTTGTAGCAGGTACTAAGTATTTTCCTTTACATAGAATAGACAAATAAAATTGTGTGGGTTAAACCAAGAATTGATTCACTGATTTATCAATGGTCAGTATTTTTTTTTATTGTTTAAATTAAAGAACTGAAAGATTTCTGAAGTTATTCTAAAATATATTTGAAAGATAGATAGAAAATAGATTCTATTAGAGTTCAGAAATGCAAAACTGACAGTTTAGTTCTTATTAAGTTAAAAGAAAATAACCTTTCAATAATGCCTTTGATTCTGTAAAATTTGTAGAAACAGTGATGGGAAAATCTCCATTCTATAAGAAAAAAAAAAAAGAAAGAAAAACATTGAATAAGGTTTATACTTTTCATAACAACTCCCTCTCCCCCCTCCATCATTTTTTAAAAAAGTATTTGAATGAAAAAAATAAATTAGTTCTAAAATTTTTCTTCCCATCCTAATTGTAACAAGGTAAGATGATTGTCAGAAAAAATCATTATACCTGTACCAAAACTGAAATTTATTTCACTTACATCCTTTATTTTGAAATTTCAAATTTTGATACTCTCTTCTCTGAATTTTACCTAAATTTCCTAGGCTTAAGAACACATACATATTAGCTAGCTTTGACAGATTTTTCRGTTTTGTCCAAAATGTCCTTTTTGAATAGTGCTGAAATTAAATGATAAATATGATCACATAGAACTTTTCCATTTTTTTTAATGACAGAAACTATACAAATGATACCATATCTGGTTTCTGTTATCACTTGTCACATTCCATAAAAAAATAAGCATCTCATGAAATCATTATTTTATTAAGTGAATCTATAATGAACTTAACATATTTATCTAAAGCTCATAAATGAAGTAGTTGTTACAGATGTAGATGTACTGCAATAGTTCAGAAATCTGTGTGAATTGTTAAACTGCATTATACTGCTTTATTTTAATTATTCTGGGTTTTCTACCTTTTATGATAAAGTTTGATGACCCTTTAGATATTTACTGGGTAAGAAGTGTGTTACTTGCTACGAGGTTACTTGGTTTTGGTCGTAGTGGACTAGCTTAAAGTGGGAGGATTGGGTTGATTCTCAGATTATAATCTATATTGGTTACTTATCCTTTTCATAACATACCTAATTTTATGACAAAAAGTGATTTCCCGAGTTTAGCCTTGGCTGRCCAAGATTAGACTGAATGCCTTTGTTGGCTGTATTTTCTTATATTTGATACTTTATAAACTTAATACTTCTTGCTAGCTTTTTTTTTTTTGTTAGTTAAAAAGATATCTTTGATTTATGTTGATATGCTTGTGTAGTCAAGCTGTGATTTAAAGGCATTTTTGTGGTTCATACTATACGGCTTTTTTATACTATATTGCAAAGTACTCAAATAATAGAGAAATTTTTTTTTTTCTTTTTCCTGGCAGAAAGCTACATTCAAAAACTAACACACTCTGTGTTAATTTTGCAAAGCCTCTAGACTAAGGCTTATTGTCTGAACTTGTCTTGACCTGCCTTTATTTTAGCTTGTTTATCAACATCAATTTCCTAAAACAATTTGTTATTGCCTAATTTGTTTTACTTTTGCACAGCTTTGTATAAGTGAGGGATATAACTATAATTTTTCAATGAATACTAGTACTAAGTAGCTATTCTGTGTAGAATGAAATATTTATGATCCTAGTATCATGTGATGGCAAGTACAGGTGGGGTATGACAGCAGAGGTCTTGAAAGTGGGAACACAGGCACAAGCACATAGAAAAGGATTCAGCATAGGGGAGTTCAGGCATGAGATGATAACAGTGGGGCAAAGAGGATCCTAGAGGCCCCAGGCCTATAAAGAGCTCACCAGCGTTCAGTTGCAGAAATGCAGACCTGGGACCTGGACAAAATACACGACACTCCATAGATGGCAAATTCAGACCAGTGAAGAAAGAACAAGGTCAAGAAGTATGAGAAGCACCTGACTAAGATGGGGCAAAAGTATCTTTGCCAAYAGGCTGGCCAACYTGATAAGGACTTTAAATTAGGAATGATAGGGGTGGGAGAGAATGACCAATGGTCAAGTGAGGAAGTGGTGGACAGGGTTGGCAATCAAAGGGTCTGAGSTAATATGAACAGAAGGAACCCCTGAGTCAACAAACAGGACTGAAATGGAATATCCCAAGTGTATGTATGTAAATAAGGAAGTGCCTATGGGACCACATTATGGGGGAAGATCTCAGGGTGCCTCTTTGAAGTGCCTGAGCACTAATGCACCCAACATGGGGAAGAGACAAGAGGCATTAGASRTCTGTGTGCAGTGACAGGGCTACAGGCTCACTGGGATCGTGGAGACATGGTAAGAAAGCTCAAACGACTAGAGTGCTGCAAAGGATGGATACAGGCTTTTTAGGAAGAAGAGGCCAATGCCAGGAGAAGAGGTCAGGCCAAGATGGTGAGGAGAGGGAGTAGCACTTTATGTGAGAGGGCAGCAGGTATGGATGGAGCTCTGCCTGGGGRTGGCAATGGGCCAGCTGAGAGTTTATGAGCCGGGATTAATGGGTAGACCAACATGGGCAATATGTTAGTGAGTATCTGCTATAGACCATCTGATCAGGAAGAAGTAGTATGTGAGATCTTCTTCAGGCAGTCAGAAGAAGTTTCACATTCACAAGCTTTGGTCTTCATGGGTGACTTTAACCATCCTGGTTTCTGCTGGAGGGATAACACAGAAGAGCATAACCAATCCAGGAGGTTACTGGAATGCATTGATGACAACTTCCTGATACAGGCAATTGAGAAAGTGAGAAGGAGGCATAGTCTGCTGGACCTGATGAGCTAAGAGGAACCTCATGAAGTTCAGTAAAGGGAARAGCAAAGACCTGTACCTGGGAAGGTACAACCCTAGGCAACAGTAGAAGCTGGGGGGAGTGGGGAGGAAAGCAACTTTGCAGAGAGAACCTGGGGATCAGACAGATGCCATGCAAGTGTGGGACTGCAGATGGTGCAGCCCATAGAAGAGGGAGTTGCTCTGGCATGATCCCCAAGAGTTAGTGAACGCCAAGTGCACCAGTGCCAAAGCCACCACACTGTGGGGTTGCTATAGCCTGCGGGCACACCCTCTAACAACCCCATCACTGACAAGTCCAGACAAAGGAGAAATGACACTTCAGACCCAGGCCATAGACATCCCATGCTGTGGAGCCATTCCCTGCAGAATGACCTGCTAATGGGCGTGTTGTTACCCAGGGAGCAGTGTTTGAACTGAACACAAGGTCATCCGGTTGATGTGCATTCTGCTACTGATTGCAACCATGTGTCCTCAGCACGGCTGTGGGCTGGCATGTTCCGACTGGGTATAAAAGGGAGTCAGYCACATATGCTTGTGTAGACTCTGACTCACGGTCAGCTTGCCAGTGGATCTGAGGACCCATCCAGCAGTAGGGGGAAGCACCTGATGTCAACGTTGTGGTAGGGAGAATCAGAGAAAAAACTCTACTGGATGAGCAGTCCATAAGGGAYGAGAGCAGTCCCTGAATGGTGCACTCATTCTTAGAGAAAGCAGGGCTTTATTATAGCTTTATTATAACCTCTTATCTCTAATAAATTCACACACTTGACAAATGATGATCTTTCGAGTTCGGTACAACTAACCCCAGAATTGGAAAGAATCAYGGAAGCCCCTCTGGTGGTGCATCACAGTGTCCTGGTGGGCTACAAGTTGACCATGACTGTTTAGCCTTGAGAAGAGAAGACTCAAGATAGATCTTACCAATGTGTACAAATATCTGATGGAAAAGTGTATAGAAGATGGAACTAGACTCTTCTCAATAGTACCCAGTGACAGGACAAGATGCAATTGGCACAAATTGAAACACAGGATATCCCATTTAAACACAGGAATCTTTACTCTGAGAGTGACTGAGCACTGGAACAGGTTGCCGAGAGAGGTTGTGGAGTTTCCATCTTTGGAAGTATTCAAAACCTGACCAGACATGGTGCTGGGTAACCTGCACTAGCTGATCCTGCTTGAGCTTGAGTTGGACCAGATGGTCTTGAGAGATGCCTTCTAACCTCAGCTGTTCTATGATTTTGTGAAATACATAGAAATAGTACCAAGTGGACTCCAGTGTGAGGAGGAAGTAACATCATTAGTAACGTCATTACCAAAATCATATTCCTTCTGGAGAAGGACTGCAGATGCTAATGAGCTTTAAACCCGACAGCTACCCTGGGTCAAGGCCGACTACCATCTATCGACTACAGAAACAGTGGAAGGGCTAGGATAATACCAGAGCAAGGAGTAGATACTGATAGCTCTGAATACACCATTTTTAATTGTATTTCTATTATTGAGACTATTTTGTAGTGGTGCTCTCTTTACCTACTTTTTTCTTTTCTGCAAAAACTGGATCTTGAATGATACTAATTCTTCAATTAAACTGTTAAGATTTCAATTAAACTTAACAATAWTTTTCTACCTTTGCACATAAGGTGTGTTTTCTTTCTCTGCAGCAGGCTTTGGAAAACAAGGAAGGAGAAGTCCATAGTCTCAATGAGCCCTCCAAAATCGAATAGATGCAGTCAAAATAGGGGATCATCAGCAAAGAGCCTTTGCTAGTTCAGAGGTCAGATTTGGAAAGGATGAATTTTCTAGCAAAACAAAATAGAATTCAGAAGAAAATTTTTTATAACACAAAAGTTTCTTGCCATTGTCACTATTATCTGAGAAGTAACATGCAGATGAACTCTTAAAGTAAATTTAAAACCTAACTAATCAAAATATTTTCTTTCAATAAAAAGCTACATCCAAAAAGTTAAAGTCAAAAAAAAAAAAAATCCCCAAAACCTTTACCAACCCAACTTAAAACCAGCCAAAACTGTGTGGTCAGACCTCATTAATTCTGTTTTTTGGAGAAGTGACAGCAGCAATATATGTCTATTTATATTTATTCTTATTTGACTGAAGTGGTAAATAACGTTCTTACATTTGAAATAACTCACAGTGACAAAGACATAGGGCAAGATTCTCCTCACATATCTGCATGTGTCAATCAGAAGTAGTTGTATTTAAATAAATGAAGTTCTACCTAAGCAAACTCACTGTAATTGTAAGGAGGTAACATTTCCAGGGTTATGATGGTAGAAAGATGTTATGTGAAAATGACACAATTAATTTTCTCCTCTTCTCCCAGGTGTAGCTTAGGGGAAGGTGGTGACAGCTTAGAGGTAGGGAAAATGTGACAAGGGACAAATCTAAGCAGGAGAAATATTTGAAAGACAATAAGTTGGCAGTTGTGCTGTCAGCCAGAAACTGTTTGTGCTTATAAAAGGGTAAAGTCAAAAGTGTWGGATTTGAATGCTGTGTAGGGCAGAAAGGGCTAAAATACCTTGTTTGGGCAACTTAATTAAGAGGGTAAAATTTTCTTCAGGATTTTTGTGGCAGAAACCCTTGAAGAGGGAGGTTCTTGGTCAAAAGGAATAGCTGACTGAATCCAAACACTTGTTTAAACAGGCAATTGAAGCACCTAAATAAGTATGGTTATCTTTAGTGATACCCAAGGTACTCTAAAATATTTTTAAAATAATGTTTGAAAATAAACCAACCTACTRTCCTGAGGAGATGGGGTAGTGGCTTCTTCTAGCTCTGCACTGAGTGAGTTTGCTGCTGCCCCTCAGTACCAGTGCAAGAGGAAGGGTGATGTGGCAGGTGCAGCAGAAGCCCAGAGCAGAAGGACCTGTGTGAGAACTGGGGTGGCCTTGGCCACCACTGCTGTCCTGCCGCTGCTGCGGCCAATGCTATGTTTCTTTCATCATGGGTACCAGTGGAAATGGGAACTGGAGAATTAGCTGCAATGAAGTCTGTGGTACAGTTCCACATCTGCCTTCTTCAGCACCAGCACAGGGATCCCCAAAGACAGGTTAGCARTATTGTTGTCCACCAGTCAGGTCCAAAGCCTGGGAATAGGCTTGATCTCTGCATATAATTTTGTATTTTAAACACAAACTTCTGTTCTTTCAAGAAATACAGATCCAAATCCCAGCTAAAGCGACARTATTTTAGTATGGGTAAGATGATGGTCTGAGCTATCCAGAGGAAGGTCTTTGTGAAGAAGCTGCTAAAGATAATGAAATATCAATGAAACAGCAGAATGAAAGTGCTTCATAATTAACGTGTGGGCTTGATCCTCTACTTGTTTAATTTAACTTTTTTTTCATACCAGTGTCTACCTGTAGGTGCTTATGAATTTTGAGTAAGAAAACAAGAATCATGACCTCACATGGTAAAAGCACWTTCCTGTGGATATTCCACAGTGAATTTCCATATACTCTCAATGGAAGCTGAAATAGCCAAGTATTGACTACAGTCTTTTAGCTTCAACAACTATTTCTGGGAAAATGCAGGGGGATGATTCTGTAGCAGTTCAATTAATTAAAGTACAATAGCATGTAAGATAGACAAGATTTTATTTCTGAAATGGCTTATTTTATACATTTTGAATAACCCTGATAAAGTCTATAGGGATATATATTTATAAAAGTGTAAGCTTTTTATCCTTTTAAAAATAATTGTCTCACAGACCAAAAGGAACTTTGACCTATTAAACTTTTCCCTTTTCCTGGTGAGTTAAAAAAATGAAAACTATTGAAATCAGCTTTTTTGCTCATGACAGGCAGAGATGTGGATGGACAGAAACTGAAAGTTGGAACTACTGTCAAAATGAGACAAGTATTTTGTAAGAAAGCTCAAATTTATTCAAATTATTACATAAACTGTAATTAAGTTGAAAATTTATTGCTTGTTTGTTGAAAACTATTTTGAGGGAGTACTTCAATCTTTTTTTAATGAAAGGTGAATGATCAGACTTACTGCCAGGCCATGCCGGTTACTTTGTCACTCAATGCTATAAAACAGATTTAACTTAAACACTGAAACTAGGTTTATATGATATATGTGGTTGCCTGCTATGTATAATACAGCAAGATATAACCTAATAAAGGGAGAAAATGCATGACAGAATCTGACCCCTTGCATTCTTCTGAGTAAGAAGAATAACAGAGCCCTATTTGGGAAATTTGCACCTCAGGGAGCCACTTTCATCCTTCTCTTCCCCCTTCCAATTTTTATTTAAGTTCTCTTTTCAGATACTTTATTTGAATAAAATATAGTAATCTATAGGATATGCTTCCAYATGGGAAGCCACACTAGACTGATTTGGATAAAATGCTGCAAGATTTCTCTGTGTTTGTCAAGCAGATGATAATGAATTCTTATTGCAGAACACTTGCTAAAGGAGCAAGGGGCACAGAGGTTGAAAAACAGTACACTTTATCTGATCCCAATCAAGTGGAAGGAAAACCAAGCTCCTGCTTATTGTAGCAGAGGCAGAAAAATTATAGAAATATTTAACTTTTTCTTTTTACTACTGAATTTGCTGTGTATAGTATCGCTGACTAAACTACAATGGAGAGCATGAGTGTTTATGGGGTGTACAAGTGTTTATAGGAGAGTCAAAAGCAATTTGAGTTCAGAGTCTCTTTCTTACAAAATTCATATTTTTACTAAAAAATATCATTTTTTTGTGTAGCATATACACTCCAATACAACCACTTCTACAGTGAACTGCAATGTTTACATCTTGTAAGTTAAAATTGCATATGAAAGTATTACACAACTATTGCCCATAAAGTACATTTTTTGTTTGTTTTACATGTGAAACTTAACGGACAGGTCTAAATCAAGATTTATGCAGATTCAGATTCTGAAATCCAAAGCTSTCTTCCTAAAGAAGTAAGAATAGTCTGGGAACTCAAGCCTTATTGCTGGAACTGGTCCCTCATACCGTACCAGGCTGAAAGAGATACTTATCATTGAGTAAATAGCCAAGCTGCTGTAGTCCTTCCTGACTGCAATGTGATATATCTCCTTTTTCCATCCTCTTGACAAGGAGGCACAGACTCCAGACTGGATACCAGAATCCTCTCCACAGGAGAGCCATCCTTTGACAAAAAAGAGCAAACATCCTCCTCTTGGTGGCGGTGGTCCTGAGAGGAATGCAAAAAGCCACGAAGAAAATCCTAGAAAAATGTCTCTATCTCTATTCTACTTCCAAATTAATCTTGTGTTTTGTGTTTGTAGTCTTCCACTTAAAAATAAGCAAGATTTATACTTGAAATGTGTACAKATATTTATTATGTGCAGGGGAAAATGCAGATTTATATGCATTAATTCATTTCATACAGCAGTTCAGTAATGGATACTGAACAATTTGGGTARAGACCAAAGAGTTCCTATTCTCTACACAAGAACAGCTGATGGAGGGAGAAGTTCCTCAGAAATCAGAACTGCTCATCCTGCAAAGCATTAGATAAATTTTTAACTGGACAGGAGGAGTTAATTTTAAATAGTCGCAAGGTTAGGGCTGAAATAAGAGAGGCAGTGCCCTTCCTTTGTAAATGAAACCATCCCTGACACCTCTACTTCCCTGGAGAAATGAGGCTGTTAAAGAACAGAACTAGCCCTAAGCTATCTGGCTTGATCTCTCCCTTCTCCATKAGGAGCTTCACTGTTTTAAACCCAGACATAGCACTGACCTACCTGCTCTGCCGTTCCCTAAGTGGTAGTGCAAGAAACAATTTTCTTGCACCTCCTGTCATTCTCTGTCAGCGACCTGCATGCCGTAAGTGTAGTTAAATCAGACAGAGAGAAGATAGTAAATAAAGAATAAGCAATCAGAATAATTTATTAGAAAACTGAAATTTATATTTGTTTTATTTAAAGCCTGTATCTTCATCAAGTGCCTATAAGATGTTTATGAGCTCATGACTGAACTGTCATGGCCGAGTCTGGTGGACACGGAGTAAAATGGCTGTTGAAATGTGGAAAGAAATATGGTATGAGTTAAAATCCGAAAAAAAATTATTTCTTATGATTCTTTAGATAGGAAAGACCAAAATAATGCATAGAAAGCATCTTAAGAGTTAATTTTCTCAACAATCAGGTAAAAAATAATTTATTGAACTCTATCTAACATGAGATTCTTAAAACCGTCTCAGGGGAGAAGAATTAGTTATTATGAAAGGAGAATCAGTCTGATATATACTACATAATCTGCAAAGAGGGGTCACTGCTTTTATTACAAAATGCTTCTTATTTCAAGGGAACCCTCTGGATCTTGCTAATATGCAAACTACTTGACAGCAAATGGCTAATTACCTGTAAAGGGCTTGTCTAAGATGAAGGGAAAAAATTGTAAACCATCTTCATATTAAGTATATTTTATTTCTTCAGGGGAATTTAATTAAGCAAATCTGTCATATAGACAAATAAACTATATGCAGTGTTTTGTTACAGCAACAGAGATGGGACAAAACGTAATGTATAACGCAAAAGAAGTGTAATTAGGAATTGTCAAATTTGAATGATTGATAAGATCTGTATGTTTTTTGTACAACAAAATAATAATAAAACTACTCCTCATTCCACTGAGCCTAAACAAAGTGTAAGAGAAATAAATAAAAAATACTAGCTTGCATTTTGTTTCATTGATCCATGACTATAAATAGTGGAACTGGACTGATAAACTATAATTTGCTTACATAGGGTTATGCAGCAAGTATTGGGGAACTTCTGAAATATTCATTTTGGTCACCTTGGTTTAAGAAACAAGTTAATTGTAAAAGATCTACATTGTAAACATGTCAGTTCTGTACATATAAAAAATGTGAGAATAAATGATATAAGCCAGCACTTCATAGAATCATAGAATCACAGAATCAGTAAGGTTGGAAGGGACCTCTGGAGATCATCTAGTCCAACTTCCCTGTTCAGCAGGGTCACCTAGAGCATGTTAAACAGGGTTGAATCCAGGTGGGCCTTGAAGATCCCCACAGAAGGAGACTCCACAACCTCTCTGGGCAACCTGTGCCAGGGCTCCGTCACTCTCACAGGGAAGAAATTCCCCCTCACGGTCAGGCAGAACTGCSTGTGCTTCAATTTCTGCCCATTACCTCTTGTCCTGTCACAYGGGACAACTGAAAAGAGTTTGTCCTTGTCCCCTTGACACCCTCCCTTCAGGTACTTGTGCACATTGGTAAGATCCCCCCTCAACCTTCTCTTCCCCAGGCTGAAGAGGCCCAGCTCTCACAGCAGTTCCTCACAGGGCAGGTGCTCCAGCCCTCTGATCATCTTTGTAGCCCTACGCTGGACCCTCTTCAGTAGTTCCATGTCTCTCTTGTAGTGAGGAGCCCAGAACTGGACACAGGACTCGAGATGAGGCCTCCCCAGGGCTGAGTAGAGGGGCAGGATCACCTCCCTCRACCTGCTGGCAACACTCTTCCCAATGCACCCCAGGAGACCATTGGCCTTCTTGGCCACAGGGGCACATTGCTGGCTCATGGTCAACTTGTCATCCACCAGCACTCCCAGGGCCTTCTCTGCAGAACTGCTCTCCAGAAGGCCAGCCCCCAGCTTGTACTGATGTCCAGGGTTATTTTTCCCTAGGTGCAGGACTCTGCACTTGCCCTTGTTGAACCTCATGAGGTTCCTCTCCGCCCARCTCTCCAGCCTGTCCAGGTCTCTCTGAATGGCAGCACAGCCCTCTGGTGTGTCAGCCACTCCTCCCAGMTTGGGATCATCAGCAAACTTGCTGAGGAGGCACTCTGTCCTCTCATCCAGGTCATTGATGAAAAAGTTGAACAGGATGGGACCCAGTCCTGAGCCCTGGGGGACACCATTAGCCACAGGCCTCCAACTAGACTCCGCACCACTGATGACRACCCTCTGAGCTCTACCTTTCAGCCASTTCTCAATCCACCTCACTGTCCACTCATCTAACCCACACGACCTGAGCTTCTCTAGGAGGACGTTATGGGAGACAGTGTCCAAAGCCTTGCTTAAGTCAAGGTACACAACGTCCACTGCTCTGCCCTCATCTCCCCAGACAGTCATTCCATCATGGAAGGCTATCGGATTGGTTAAGCAGGATTTCCCCTTGGTGAATCCATGCTGGCTACTCCTGATCACTTTCTCCTCCTCCATACGTCTTGAGATGACATCCAGAATGAGCYRTTCCATCACCTTTCCAGGRATGGAGGTGAGGCTGACCGGCCTGTAGTTTCCTGGGTCCTCCTTCTTGCCCTTCTTGAAGACTGGAGTGACATTGGCTTTCTTCCAGTCCTCAGGCATCTCTTCAGTTCTCCAGGACTGGATGATGGAGAGTGGCTTGGCAATAACATCTGCCAGCTCCCTCAGCACCCGTGGGTGCATCCCATTTGGGCCCATGGATTTGTGGATGTCTAGCCTGCCCAGAAGGTCTCGAATCCTTTCCTCCTAAAACAAAGGAAAGTCTTCCCTTCTCCAGACTTTCTCCCTCACGTCCAGGCTGCAGGATTCCTGAGTGCTGCCCTTCGCAGTGAAGGCTGAAGCAAAGAAGGCATTCAGTAATTCTGCCTTCTCTGTATCCCTTGTCACCAGGGCCCCCACCCCATTCAGTAGTGGGCCCACATTTTCCCTAGTCCTCCTCTTGTTGCTGATGTATTTGAAGAAGCCCTTCCTGTTGTCCTTGACATCCCTTGCCAGACTCAGTTCCAGCTGGGCCTTAGCCTTCCTCGCAGCATCTCTACATACTCTGACTGCATTCCTAKAATTCTCCCAAGCAGCCTGTCCCCTCTTCCACATTCTGTGTACTTTCTTCTTCTGTCTGAATTTGACCAAGAGCTCCTTGCTCACCCATGCAGGTCTCCTGCCCCTTTTGCTGCACTTCTTACTCACAGGGATGCACYGCTCTTGASYTTGGAGGAAGTGATGTTTGAATACTAGCCAGCTCTCCTATTGGAGAGCCAGGATGGAGGGTCAGGATCCTGCTATCAGGTGCTAGTGAAACTTTAGCAGGCATCAGAGATGAGACTGCTCATCCAACTTGCTGTGTAATCACAGATGTAAGTGGTCAGAGGGTTGAACCACTTATCATTAGTAGCCTAAATCTGCTTCCAAGGAACTGAGTGATCAACACATTCCTTTGCCGAATGCTTTGTGATAGTTTGGTTGGAATAAATTAAGCCTTCACTTGACAATTATTTAAGGATTTTGATTAGAAGCAACATGTCAAGATTTTACTTTCAAAAAAACGTATTTATGTCGATCACATGACAGGCTGGAGTAGCCAAAGCTTACTTTAAAGACTCATGACCTCATCATTAGAGTTGCTGACTCACTGTTATTGGAAATATTTGTCAATTTATTAAAATATAGATTGGTTATTGCTGACTTTAGTCATCACAAGGTGCAGGTAAAACAGGTAGAGATATCCCAGTGTCAGAAGCCCATTTCTCATCAGAGTAGCGCTTTAAGTTGCGTGCTGTATATCATTACAGAAGTAAAGGTTTGTGACCTCTACCATTACACCTGCAAAATCAGCACATTTTTACAAGTAAGCGCTGATTAGTCCACTTGACTGTTCAGTGATTGATAGGAATAACTCTCAGTTGCAAGGCCATTTCTAATTTCTTTAAACATCATAAAGGTAGTGTTATATGTAACGTGGGGTTGGGGTCTGGAAAGATCAAGTTCTATCCTAAATCTGTAGCTGCACACACATCAGTGATTCTTAATGAGTTAAACAAGGTTTTAGGAGCTCTCTGTAGAAAGCAGCTTGTAGTTCTATGTTCACCCAACTATTGAATGTTAAGTGCATTATGCCTTATTGCTGGCCAAAAGAATGAAGGGCAAAGAAAACTTAATGTGTCTTTGATTAAAAATAGCCAATAATATCTCTATTAGTAAAAACTACTTATACTTTTAATATTTTAATATATGCTAATTAAAACATTTTATATTGTTAGACATTAGCAATTTAATATTTCTAACTAAGCCATATATATGTTGGGAGATAACCTGGAAATTTATTAGTTTCAATAGTTATTTTGAAAGATAAAATAATCATTTGCTGAAATAGACAAAATCTACTTATTACTTGGTTACTAATACTRCCATAAACATCCCTTCCTTTGTAACTATGAAATAAGGCAGAAATCACTTGGCTGAATTCTTTGTAGACAATCACAATGATCCTGCTTAGGCTTAGAATTGTCACCTTTACTATGTGGAAGCTAAAACTGGGACCATGTATTCTGCTGGTGAGATTATGCTTCTGAGGGACTAAATCTTTGAAATTTTTATTTAGCTTTCCTGCATAACTAACTTTCATTTTTTCAAAATAATATTGCATCTGTCAAGAAAAAAGAAATACAGGCATATTATTTTCCTTCAGTATTATTACACTTCATTTGTTTTTGTCATGAAGCAAGGTTTACACTTGGTGTTAATTATTTAACATACTAAGGAATACTCAAGGGGTTCTAAGACCTTTGAGAGATCGTCTGACTTGGCAGTTTTTGTCTTAACATTAGTATCCTTTCAGCGATTTTAACTATTTGTTAAATAGTTTATGCAACTCTGTTTTGTGGTTTCCTTGACACAAGTGAGTGATATGGACATACAGCAGCTCATCACTACCTCCCTACTGGGTGGGAATTTTGGTGCTTTTTGCCTTCCAGCAGGAGGGTTGTTTGCTGTAAAGGACTGGAAGTATTACCCAGACAGCTAGGAGGTTTAAGACATATTATGTAAAATTTGTTTTTAGAAAAAACAAATCTTCATGTTCTGAAATCACCACATAAATGTTCCCATTGCAGCAACTGCTGTATAGCGTTGGTTTTGGTGTCTCACGTGCTGTCTGGGACAGCCTTCTGTCATATACTAGACCAGGTGTAAACTCCAGTTTTTGCACTTTACTATTAAAAAATNAAAAAAAAAAAAAAAAAAAAAAAGCCAACAACCCAGGCACTCAGGTCTACTGTCCCTTTGGGTGGAACTAACAACTGCAGCAAACACCATGTGGAGCAGTGAGCACCTACACAGCTGAGGCAGGCTGTGTGCAAGATCAGTTCGCTATCAATGGCTCCACTGACACTTCTCAGTGGAGAGGGCTGACTTGCAGTACAGGTGCACTATAGTTTTAAAAGCAGCTTTTTCCAAGTTCCCAGATTTTGTTTTTTGTTAAACATTCTGCAGTAGTCTTCAGGAAAGTCTTCAGCTGTCTAAACATGGAGTGAAACACATGTGAGGGCAATATGCCTAGAGCCCCGGTTTGAAAATGGTTAGGAAGAATGTGATACATGTATACAGAGTACCTGTTTTAACTTTTGCCTTAGCCTTAGGGACTCTCTACTCTTGCTCTTTTATTGGCAACAAATGATTGGATTTATCAGAAAACTACCACAGAATCATAGGATAAATCAGGAACTCTGCTTCTGTCTCTTAGCTACCGATCAAGGACTCTCTGCACTTCAGGATCTTCCTATAGCGACCATACCTACAAGCTGAATCCAGTTTCTTTACTCCTCACCAGGGAGGAATCTGAGGTCAAAGTCAGCCGTAATGTAATGAAATGGRCCTACCAAACAGGGTCTCCAGAGGCATCCCTGTGCACAGAATTCCTCCCTATGGATGCACTGTGTTGACACCTAGGGAGTGTAGATGTCTGTGTTGGAGGCAATTATATCATTTTCATGGACCATACAATAAACCAAAGGTGACACAGGGCTTTTTCAGTTGAGAAATGGAAACTGCCGTGATGGCAAAGTCTGGAAACTATCATTTCTGGCAGCAGGAGGACAGTTCCTGCTCCACCCACAGAACTGTAGCTACAGAATAAATTCAGTGACCTCATAGCAGATGAGGGGATGGGAGCTCTATCCAAGGAAGCATCCAAACTAGTAGATGCTGAACCCACAGCAGTACCAGGAGGAAGTGGCGAGTGGCAGCACTGGATGATTCTCTGCTGTGGAGAACAGAGGCCCGCATCTGTCAGCCTGATCTGAGGTTTGCCAGTGGATTGGATCTGGGACACTGAGAAGACACTGCTGAGGTGTGTATGGCCTTTGGACTGTTAGCCTCCAGCACTTCTCCACATGTGTACCAACAGTACAGCAAGGGGAGACCTGGAAAGTGTCAAGTGTGACTATGTGACTCTGGGAATGATGGTGTACAGCACTGGGGCCTCAGTGGCTTTATCCTTGATCCTGCTAGTGAGGGGGAAGTGCTTGAGGAGGAGTGGATGGATCATCTAGGTCAACAACTGTTAGATAGTATTGACAACAGGGATTTGGCTTTCACAACCATAGGATACTCTTTAAGGACTGAGGACTGCTAGGAAGAGACGGGATCCACCTGACTCTGTGAGGAAAAAGCATGTTTGCCAGCAGGATGGCCAGTCTGGCGAGTAGAATTCTCAACTAGGAATGATAAAGGAAGGAGAAGATGATCAATGATCAGGTGAAGAAGTGGTGGACCAGGATGGCAAGCAAAGGGGATGCATGAATGGCAAAGCAAAACTTACAAAAGTATTTTCAAAGATTTTGATAAGTACTGGTTTAGATCCTAGCTAGAGAATAACTGCAAAGCATAGGAGTAGTAATTTTTTCTTTCTTAGCTCTCCATGATGGCCTGGTTGTTTAATTTACTAGAGGGTTCTCGTCTGTTCTAGTCCTCTCACTGTTTTCTATAGTCATCTTGATTATTTTAAATGGTATTCTTCTCATCTTAGAAAATGAGTACATTTTCTTAGAAAATGGGTACAAAAATACCCCTCCCCAACACACACCTTTCCCCAAAGTAACCTAGAAGTGATCAAGACATTATTTTCAAAAAGGAAAGTCTACGATATTCGTACTGTATCAGAATCAACATATTTCTAAGAATTTTACTTTTAAGATTTTTTCTACGTACAGCTTCATGTTTTCAAACTTGAATTTAAGGTAGCATACAAAAGTGTTAAATTATGATTTCAGTTTATCAGATGCCATTTGTCCAAGTATTTTTACCGTCTTTGCAGATAAAGTGATTTCTTCCTTGTCAAAATCTCAGCCTTAAAATGATTACACAACATAAATATTTGACAAAATAAGATCAAAATTTAATGTGCTAGGTGATGCACATTCATGAAGCTGCAATGATTTTTGTCCTAAATATCTTACTATTTCAAGATAAAATTTTGCAAATGACATCACTTGAGTAAACCTATGCTCAGCATTTTAAAAGAAATTATCCTGAGAATTAAAATGAAGGTAGCWTATAGGTAGCTGCCTGGGATGGTCAGTGCACACTGAGCCACTGGCTGTTCCTGGGTACACAGGTAGGAAAGAACAGTTCTGCTATGTCCGTCACAATGTTCAAAGCATATGTTGAAAGCAAGCTTGATCCTGAGGACAGCTCACGGTGTCTTTTTGAAGAYGGGCTAATATTATGGCACAGAGTCCCACTGAAGTCACTCTTGGACACAACAGACTTACCACATATGCAGCGAAAGTCAGGAGGACCTGAGTGAGGAAAACTAGGACATAATAGATCTACCATGAACAAACAGTTAAGGGCAAAGTAGCTAATTTCCTTTACAGACCTGGAACCTGCAGGTGCTAAAAAAGATCAGTGATAATAAAATATTTCTATCTTGGTAAGTAAATGATGTCAGTTTCATAGTATTGCATTCAGTAAAAAACAGGAATGTTAATTAATCACAAATTATTATCAAAATACATCTGCTTTCATCATTACAGGCTCATATAACTGACAGATTGCTCTTCAACATCTGCATTTGATTGAACAACATTGTTTCCTGAATTTTAATTGTAATTTTATTTTAAACCTGTGTAGACTGATCATATAATTCACTCATATTTATCTGATTGTGATGAAGTCCTACAATCAAATAACTATAGGTAATTTCTGTCTATAATGAAATATTAATATTAAAATAGATCGAGTGGGAGAATAAAAGAGAAGAAGCAGAACTCCATGTATATTAACGTATATAAAATCTTAGGAACATATGAATGCAAGAGACCTTTCAGGCTTTCAAATCCAAGGCCTTTCTTATTGCCAGCACCTCAGTCACATAAYGCTTTCAATAAATGGCTTTTCTGTGTTTCAGCACAGAAAAAAGTGAAATTTAGCACCCAATTTCTTACTAGAAAGTTCTCTCCATCTTGTGTTGTTATCTGATCTTTTAAAACCTTTTCAGGAGTGAAAGAGATATAATAAACTTTTGAAGTATAAGTCATTAAATTTGTTGGTTTGCATAGCACCCGGTTAAACAGCTCCAGCTTGGCCCATGAGTCAATTTGTCTTGCAGTTTTCTGTAGTACTTAGCATTGTACATTATGAGCCATTTCTGTATCTTGRAACCTTATAAACCTTTCATTTATCTGTATATATAGCATAGATTCATATTTATGTCATGTTTGTACAATATTCACTGTCTTCCCTCTGAATCTTCACATCTCCATGGACTCGCTTCGTTATTAGCATTCGGGCAAGTGAAATTGAAGCTGTTCCTAGGAATGGTTTTGACCCAGATCAGCTCATTCTTTCCCACACAGTCCTTAGCTGCAGCTCTGAACATAGCAAAAGCTAGGACCTACTCTGGAAAGGCAATTTACATATGGTCATCTTGATCTGGACAGCAAGAGAGTTTAATGTAYGAATGTGTGCAGATACATGCTAGTYGGCCTTCAGGGTTTGTAGGCATCCCAGAATGGTTTAATCRACTAACTCCACTATAGTCTTAGTTTTATCTCTCCAAAGTTTTCTGTTTGTATRTTTCTAAGTCTAAAACTAGGGCTTTATCATATTAAAGTACTTATTATAAATGTGCAATTAGGATAGATGAAATCACCTCACAATTCTACTAGATTTTTGGTAGATAAAAGGTATTGCTTTAATACAGTGCAGCTAATGAATTAAAAGTTAGTAAGATAATAAAATGTATTTTAAGTTGTTGTTCCATTTAGTCAAATTCGTTTTGACTATCTATTTGTGTCCTGGGAATTAATTTGGTTATTTCAGTCATAGTAGCAATTGCCTGCATACTGCAGGAAAAAAACATTAGCTCTATCTTGTTACTCTTCCCTTTAAGTGCTTTTTGTTGTTCAGTTATGATTTCTTAGCTGATATTTTCCCTTATACAACTGTCTCATTAATCTCAGTGCTGACTGATCAAGGATTATTTTTAAGTAAATCGATCATGTATTTTAGGTAAAGGCTATAGATCTGTTTACTCTTTTTAAGTATTTCAGAGCACTGGAACAGATTTCCCAGAGAGGTTATGGAGTCTCCTTCTCTGGAGATACTCAAAAGCCTCCTGGATGTGATCTTGTGCAACGTATTCTAAGTGACCCTGCTTGAGCAGGGAGGTTGGACTAGATGAGCTCCAGAGGCCCCTTCCAACCTCAACCATTCTGTGATTCTGTGTGATTTTGTGTAAAGCACCCTAATTGTAATGCACTTCTAACTGACTTCTTATTTATTAAGTGCTCTGCTTACACTTATCCGAATTAAATAACTGGTGGGCTTCATTTGTTATTCATGTCTATGGTGGTCCATTGCTTATTCATGATGTGATGCACTTGGCTACTTACTTGGCTACTTTTGCCCTCTCAAGGTAAAGGCTACTTTTAACTTTGATGACAGTGCACTTGTATTAATAAATTAAATAAATCTTGTGACATTTGAAATATTTTTCTTTTTTCTGCTTATATATGAATTTATTTTTTATTTTTAAATTTTGGTTTATATGTTAAGCTTTTACTGCTTTCTTTTTCTTATGTATAAAGTTATTTTCTGAGTGACGTCTTGCCACCCCAAGATTTCATGCATTTTAGGTGGAGACTAGTGACTTATTCTGAGATCTCTTGAAAGAAAGATTTCCAGTCTCCATAATCTGACTGCAGTGTGTACTGCTTTCATCTAAAATTCATGAATTCCTGAGCAGAATCACAGAATTCTAGGAGTGTGTGACTGTGGTTGGTGGTGACTCCTAGAGATCATCTGGTCCAGCCCCCTGCTCAAGCCAGGGTCAGCTGCACCAGGCTGCCCAGGACCATGTACAGATAGGTTTCGGGTAGCTCCAAGGATGGAGACTCCACAGCCTCTCTGGGAAACTAGTTCCAGTGTCATGGGTTTAAAACAATAATTAAGGAGACATTATATTATTTTGGGGTGAACCTGATTATATTTGAATATATATTCAATGTTATATTACCAAAAATATGATGAGTGGATAAAATCATAAAGGTATGGTAGTACATGTGTTTTATAGTTTTTGCAAGGTATACCTGCTTTATTAACTCTCAGCACATAGTGAAAAATGTGGACAAAAATTCTCAGGGATCTCTCAACTCTTTCAGTAGCTAATGGAAAATCTAGCAAGCACTGAAAGTAGAAGGAATTTAAGTGGGCTGGGCATCAGTGACAACAGAAAGGAAATTGAATGGGACAGAATCATAGTGAAGCAGTTGTGAAAGTTACAATATAATTGTTAAACACTCTCAAATTTTCCCCAGACACTCACCTTAATACCAGCCAGAGGCAGTGCATTCAGTAATATAAAATACATTATTTTAAATCATGTTTATTCATGCTGTTTTAGCTGTCTGATGAAAAACATGACAGCAATCTCTGCAAATTTCTTTTTCATTCATCAGTGGCATGAATGTCAAACTAAACTCCTTTAAATACCAACAACACTTGTATGATATGTGACTATTACTACTGTATCGATGTTTTATGAAACTCATGGTAGCTGAAAAGAATTTTGTCTTCTTCAGACTAGGCAGATAATGAAGGTGACTGAGGGGGGAAAAAGTCAACCACTTTTCCTCAGATTCTGGAATGGATTGTGGTTGGTGATGTTATAACAGACTTGGGCAGTTAAAATAACTTTTCAATACACTGAGCATGACAAAAAAAGGGGCTGTATTAATATCAAAGCTGACTACTGCTAGCAAAAGTTCAAACGTATTAGCATTCATCTGTGTCCTGTCAGCTTGGCTTTTCTTCATCTACAGTTTTGTGAATGATGTTCTCAGTAGAGATTAAATTGTAATAAATATTTATATCCTAATCCAGTACAGGTGGTAATGTGAATATGTGCACCCTGCAGAGCTATAAACCGAGCATATGCTCATAGTTTAGAAAGGAACTTAATAAAAGTGCCTAAATGCTTTCAAGAATGGAACTAGACTCCTAAGATTTTAATCAATGTGAATGAGAGTGACATATTTTCTATATTTAGTTTCTTATGAAAACGTCTAAGTGATTCAGAAACCTGAATCCCACTGTCAGGGGATTTTSACCTTTTCAAACATGCAATTCTTTGAAATCAGTGAGACTTCTGTACACCTGAAAATGTTATTCTCTTTGTGCTCAGCTATAGTCAACATGCGGCTCTGTAAGAGCTCCATAACCTATCATATTAGTAAGATGAGTGATTCATAAGACTGAGAGTGCTAAAAGAAGCCCAAGAGCTTAGACTGAGGAGAATTTCCTTTGACTCAGCTCACTTGAGGGTTTGATTGATTTTGCTGTGTTAAAAGAAAGCCTTTCATTTGTGTTTTGTGCCTCACAAAATCTCCAAGTTGGACTCCTTTCTTTCTGTAAGAAAGAAGTCTTTCATGATCACTTTCACTCTGTAAAGGTCTGTGTAAAAAATAGCACACATAAGTCATTTGTGTAAGATCACAGTGTCCACAGCAGCAAAAGGGAGAAGAGAGCACCCAGCATCCAGCGTGGGGCTGGGTGGGCATAACGGCAGGATTGAGGGACATGGCGCAGAACTGGACAGGTCGGTACCACAACAACCCCAGGATCTCCTTACCAGGATGCCCATCTCGTTCTCAGTGTTCCTGCCCTAAAGCTCMTACTCCAGCTTGCCTGGGCCCGCTCACTCCATGTCCCCAGTACCGCTAAACTGCTTGGTCAAACTGCTGGGACCTCAAATGCCTGCTCCCACTGAGCTRCTCGGGCAGGTTTTGAGGAGCACGCCCACAACACAGGCTATAGACRGGGTAAAAACTTTCTTTGATTATAGCTATAATATAATTGATTATACTAGAATAGTAATAGGAAGTATCACTTAAGAATATTCTTTGCTATATTGCCAATCTCTATRTATTCACTGCCACGATACCGAGTGTCCTAAACTGCTAGGAAGGAATATGTGGATTAAGGTCAGCTYAGATATGCTGTGCCCCTTTCAAACTCTTTGAGGCAACTTTTGATCTTGAAACATCCAAAGGTTGGGCTGAGCCACACATACATTTCCCTGCTGGTCCACTAATTAGCCAGGTGCTGCAGAGCTAGTACTTCTCCACTTACATAAAAATATGTTGTGATAAAACTCTTTCAAGGTGCTAAAGGGCACAGAGGACTAGTTTATCTGACAGATAGGAGGCTTCCTATTGCTACTGGAATAAACCARTTTTATGGCCTTACATGGACCACTGATGTCCAGAGACCAGCACAACGCACACCCGGGGTGTGTGAGAGGTCTGGCAGTGGTCACACAGCCCTTCTCTCTCCTCCCGGGGGATCAAGTCACTCTAGGGGATTCCCAATTTCCTGCCTGAAATCTCTTCTCTCTTAAGCTCTACCCCTTCTGCTTTAGATCACCGTTCCCATATGCCACTGGCATTTTGCTCCTCCTGCCCTTTACAGAAGAGATTAAAACTCTGCTCTTCCTTTACACAGACATCTATTGCTTTAGCACTCCAGTACAAGGTGCACCTCTTCTCTGCCTGATGGGAGCTCCAGGTATAAGAAGACGGCTTACATTTTCTTTTCTCCTGCAATGTCCCATGAGCAGACCTACCCTGATAATTCCTCTGTGATTCTCAGATTCTCAGAACAATAAGTTTTTCCAGCTGTCCTGCCCACCTCTGCCTTAAGAAAGGGAAAATTGTTTTTTTTTTCTTTTTTCTTTTTGGAACTCGGATGCAAACTTGTATATTCTTCATTCTCTTTTTTCTCAGATGTTTTTCTTGTAACTCTACAAAACCCTCAACTTCAAGAGGCTGATGAGACATTARTTCAGTAATCAGTGATTTTTTTTCACGTATTACTGCAAATAGCACTGTTTAAAAACTGTCACAAGATTTTTCAGTGGGGATAAACTCAGCACTTAAACCATGAGACTCACTTTTTTATGATGAGTTATGCTTTTAGTATTTACCAAATTAACAATGACTTTAGCAATGCATTGACTTACACACTAGTACGCAACTAAATAATCCTCTTATGTTGTGGAAAGGTAATATGTAATAAGAAATTCAGCAATAACGATGGTAATTTTCCCATCTGCTCCCCTCTTATTGCTTACCAGACATTCCTGAAAAACTAGGTATTTCATTGCCTGTGCCTTAATTTGGTTTATGCTGATTACTACATATACAGCTCTTTGCTCAAGGCTGGTTTTGAGGTCAGTCTGACTCAGATTTTTATTTTATTACATTTTTGATATGTCCACTTTCTAATACTACTCAGCTTCAGTTATATTAACAAAATTCTGCTATATGACAAATTATAAGTCTTTCCCCAAGGGTTAGTGCTTCCTCTTCCAGTAGTATCACTTAGCATTTTTTGTTCTGATTCAATCTCAATCTCACCTGTTATCAAAGACCTGGCTACATTTCCAAAATTGGAGCAGCCTTCGGCTTTCTGTAGGTTTACTTTTCCATTTTTCTTCTCTATTTGAAAACACATTTCATTTAATATACATATAATTATTGATGTATTTCACATCACTATACTATACAAACAATGGTCTATGTCACATCTGAATTGTACTGTTATTTATTCATGATAATACATGTTTAGATTTTTAGTAATTTTTGTTTTTAATCTCTTTCTGTGAAAGTCTAATCTTTGATATGGATTGCCTAAAGTGTCACGATTCCAGCTAATGTCTGGGAGTCAAAAAAAGGAGACATTAACAAGACATAGATTAGAGTGGCAAATTTTATGAGCCGGTGATCTATTTTGGGATTGAATATGGTGATACTAGAATTAAAGTTACAGACTTTATCCAGAAAATACATAATAGAACTGATTTCACAAAACGGAGAGCCACTTCTCAGGAGAAAAATCAAGGAGTAGAAAGAGCATGGAAAAATTATGATGCTCTGGAAARCAGAGTGAAATAGCTGGAGTAGAATCCAAGATATCTGAGTCCTCCTCCASCCCCTGCCCCAAAAGAAAAAGAAAATCAGTGAAACACAGATGTTTTGCATTTTATCCTTTTTACTGGCTTGTTCTTCCAAAGGATGGCAACTGTTTATGTCAATTACTTCAGGAGCTCAAGGGACAGAATTTGTTGTCATAAATCAAGATCTTTCAAACTGGCTGGCGAACTTTGTGAATACTCATTTCACATGATGAATGTTCCGTGTCTGTAATTTCTTTCTGGAAAACCTCAGGAACTGCATAAAAAATACACATTTTTACAGAGTTTAGTGTGTAAATAACATCAATATAGAAAAGGAGATATACACTTGGGACAATCRGGTCACGATAGAAACCAAAGAATATTTTGGTCTTCTTCAGAGTTTATGAAATACATTTAAATGTGGGTAGGAGATCCTCAGAGACTCTTAAGATTTCAGCTGATGATGTTCCGCTGTATACTAACCCTTGATCCTTAGACCCTATGCATACTGAGTCTTTCAATAGCTTTTTAAGTTTTATAGTTAAAAATTGTTTAAGAAGGATATGCYGGTAGCAATCTATTATAGTGATCTTATCAACACTGAGTACAAAAGGAAGACTATGTCCCTAATTCTTTCCATTCTGTATGCACAGAATTGCATTAATTACAGGTTTGCACTGATCTCCTTGATCTCTGGATTGTTTTCTTTGAAGGAAAATAGACTTCCTTTCCTTCTCATATGCTGTGGACAGCATTTCCTCTCACTTAGATTTGGCGTTTAAAAAAAGTTAATTTTCTTGTCTGAGTTCAGCTAACTGAGTTCCTTCTATAATGATTGGACAGAGATGGTTGCCAACAGAAGTTAGATAATCCAGTGCTGAGGTAAGTGGAATGATTAAACTATCTGCAAGCTCCATTGCCTCCCAGCCCTAACATAGCACAGAAACCTGCATTTTAGGCGGTTCATGACAAGTAAGATTCTTCTAGGGGAAAACCAGCAGATCTAGATAGTTTTGCATTTGTCTGTATTCAAAATAATTTGTTATCATGAGACCGACTTTTTTCATTGTCATTTTTTGTATTTACTGCCAAAACAGTATCATAATGCTAAATAACGCTACCTTCAGAGAAATCCCAGAACTACACCCATGATGATTTACAACTGATAGTTAGCTTTAAAAATGTTCAACAGTTATACACTTAATTTGTATATTATTTATATTGTTTCAGAGTATTTTTATCAAGCATTTGGGTGGCACTTAGTCAACCACTAAAAGAAATTCTGTATGTATTACATCTATGCAGTTACCTTGGAAGCCAGGCTGATTTTGTTCTTATTCTSTAAGCCTACCAAAAGCCTACTAAAGGCTAGCTACCCTAATATGAAAGACTCCTCTGTTGGGAGCTACTACAAGTGGATTTTTGAAATCTTGAAAGTTTAYTTCTACTTTTGGTTAAGTATGATTCAGAATATATGTTTCTAGGGAATTAATTAATACATCTCAGCTTTTCTCTTACACTATTTATTCCAAAGCAGTCTGTATTGGCAGCAAACTGTTCCATATGCATTTTGAACCTACTGCAATGGGCCACTGAAAAAAACAAAATACAAATTTGTGAACCCATTGRCATATATGGAAATATGAGAGTCTGTTTATGGTTTGTTTGGTGACCTTACTCTTTCTGCACAAAAAATGTGTAGAAAGATAAAACAAATAATCACACTAYTCATTTACTAATTCCTAATGCCTGCTTGCAAAGTATAGGTCACCTTGTTCAACTAGTGTCCCTGGATGGGACAGGTCAGATGATAGAAATATAAAACTCTAATTCTGCCATACATTKCATTATAGTGGTCTCTATGTGGCTGGAGGTTTCCTGGACAGATAAATCCTGTTTTTAAGGGCAAGGTTTTCTGACAGTTGATCGCAGAGTCGTTATATTATCTGGAATGGACATATAAGAAAGAATATTATTCAGCCTGTCTTACTGCTCTCAGAGGAGCAAATTCCCTAGTGACCTCTTTCCATACAAATGTGAAGCATAGTCTTTTGCTCAACATTTATTCTTTCTGGGGAAAGAAAATATGTCTATATATGCAATTTGTTTCCTTTAGTTGAGAAAATAAAATAAAACTGTTGAATTTAATTCGGTCTGTGCATAGCATATTCTGAAAAACAGGAGATAAGTTAAAAATGCCTTACAGATGTTTAAGTTTCGCAGAAACTGTACGTATATTTACCATTGGCTTACCCCCTCCAGAGAATAAGTGTGGGAGGAAGGGAAATCAGCAGAGAGTGCAGAGCTTGGGGCAGTCCCAGGAGTGAGAATATGAGCTGCACAAGTGGCCACCGCAGTTGATCTTAATGATAGATATGAGGGTGACGTAGTGGGCTACCATACGGTAGCTCCCAGGTGTGGACAGACAGTGTGTGAGATGGGGGAAAAGGGCAAAAAGGGCAAAAAGGCTGTGAATCTCCATGACGCCGATACGCACCCTTGCAATACCCACGCAGCTGCCCTCCCAGGTCAGTACAAGCAGCAGTGCCTGCACCACCACTTGCAGAAACACCGACAGCTCGCACGGACACGAGCGGCAGGGATTGCCAGCCCTGTTCCCCTCTCCCGCTGGCCGGGATGGCAGTCACTCGTGGCAGATGTRCGCACACCCCTGACTCGCTGGCCCCTCAGGCCCGGGGATGGGCTGTGAACCTGTCCAGGACCCATGCCTGGGCCTTGTGCCCCAATTTGTTCAATATCCAGCTGGACCATGAGTGGGTGTTTCCAGACTCTGGTATCCTGCTTCCTGCTGGCTAGTTCAGCTTGAAGTTCGCCAGTAAGTCCCACATCCACAAACACTCAGAGAATACAGAGCAAGGTCACACAGAAAGTAAGAATGGAGTTTAATAAGAAGATAGGACAGACCACAGTGATCAGGCATAGGACTTTGCTGGACAAATGTTGGTGTATAAGCAGCCTGACTACATGCAACCAGCCTACTTCATCTACCTTCTCTCTATTTTCCTATATTTTTCCTTTCAGATCTGACTTGACCTCTCCTGTTGCCAACTTTTGTTCCTGCCCTGAAGATTACACACAATCCCACTATCCCCTTAAAATATCCCATAGTGAGTTTTAAACAATCCCATGAGTCTCCTTAACTACCCCTTAATAAGTTTGTCTTTCCCATGAGACTCGTGATAATCACGTTCTTCTTACCAAAGTACCAGCTGATCCTCTACAAGGCTACACCTAAGTGGATCCTCCAATGTTCCTCAGCTACCTAAGACTTTTTGTTGTTGTTGTTATCTTCATTATCTCCTATTTGTTAGGGCTTATGTATCTTTGGTTTTAATTTGTTACTTTTCCAGTCTCTTGTCTTTGTTTTGTGTGCTGGAGAGCTGTTAATCAGATATCCTCACAAACCAGATGCCCTTATATTTCAGGTATTCACATATCTTTCACCTTATACATATCCTTAAAATACTGCTATGATATGAAAAAAAAAATCCCCACTTTCAAGCATCTTTTATCTGAGAATCTCTAAGCCTTTCATGAAAATACCGTGTGATGCAGTCATATCATATTTGAGAGGTAAAGAAAAATAAGTGTGGTTTTGCCTTGCTTAAATTCATCTGAAGCCAGTAGAGTAAGTACAAATTTAACATAAACGTCAGATTTGTGAAGATACTTGGGTGCCTAAAGATGTCTTGGTAACTATGTATAGTTGATTGTACCATGTTGCTGAAAGACATGATATAAAGATGAGACTTTTATAACACCTGATGTAACAAAAAAATGTACTAAAAAAAATCTCAATTCTTGCATTTTTTTCCTTTCATGGGCTGGATTAATTACATAGACTTTAAGAAACAGATGTGGAGGTTTATTTCTATAAAATGGAATTAATTTCCATAGGTATTAAAGATCTTTGTGAAAGGGGAATGTTGACTTTCCTGAAGCCAGCAATTATTCACAAAGAGGGCTGTGGACCTGAAATCTGCCATTTTATGAAAATTAAGAAGTGTTCATTCCAAATTACACAGGTGAAGCTGACAGCCTGGCATCTAAAGGGCAGAATGATTTATTCTTGTGTAAAAAATAACTCATGTCTATCACATTTGCATACCTGAAAATCTATTGTATCATTTTTTAGAGTATATTAACTGTTTATCATCTTTTTCTCTCTCAGGTAGGGTGACTAGGAAAAGTAATGCAGGTAGAAGGAAGCAAGACTGTACAGCAGCTAGTTATTTAGTACAAAGATCCAGTACAGATCACTATAGGAAAATCACTATAGGATAACAGTTATAAATGACTTCCATGCTGAAAATATCAACCTGGAAATACTTTTGATCGAAAAAGCTTCATACTTTAAATATGAAACTTTTGCTTAGAGCTAGATTCAATATCTACTAAAATAAAGGAGGAATTTCTCTTTGGTGAATATCAGATAGAATAGGAGGGGAGAGAGAGAGAGATACATTAAATGTTTAGTATAAAGTCAAAGCTGACCTGAAACTGTGCACAGAAGTGCAGCATAACTCAAATCTGCTTTGCAGTTCAGTGAATGATGTGTTTTGCATATCTCCATATATTTCTCTGAGACAGCTGTAAGAAGAAGTAAAAACACAATGGAAAATATATGGTATTTCAGACTCAGTCAGAGAGTCAGAAAAATACGGAAAGCAAGTTTTATAGATTTGCCAGTGAGTTTGGTTCTCATCTTTTTCTACAAGAAAATTATCAATGCCTTCACAGTTACTGATACTCACCCACCAGTCATCCGTTTTTCTGCTTTTAGTATAATGATTATGGGCCTGCTGCTAGTGTCAGAGGCCTTGAACACCCTGAGCTCCGCACTGTAATCACCTTGATGTGTGTACAGACCCTTGGTCTGACAAGTGATAGTGTTTCTTTGAAAGCAGTTATTGATCAGAAAGAATGAGTGTAGGGCCAGCAACCCTATAAACATGGACTGGTGAGTAAAGGATAGCATCTACTAAATTGTGCAATGTATAATAATGAAAATGAGAAATAATGTAGATTAAATCAACTCCAAGAAGCACTTGGGAGAGTGGGCAGCAGAAAGTACATTTTCAAGTGTGAAGCGTGAAGAAATTTTATCTAAAAATTGCCAAAAAGTAGCAATTTAGAGAGATCATTGACACTGTGCAATTTGTAATAGCTGTCTGCCTTAATGCCAAATCAGGAATGAGATTTCTTGCTAGTCTGTGTGGGTTGTTTTAAGACACTATGATCACAATTGTTAACTATGATCGTTTTATTGATGGTAAATAATTAATGGTAAGAAGGAACCATTTTAAATAAATATAAAAAAGAAATAGCTCAATAGAAATGAATTACCTGAAACTCAAATGAAAAGGAAGCACAATCACCCAACACTACCTTGCTGGATAAGTTAGAAATAAATGAATGGAAATAAGCAAGCATAACTCCAATTTCTCGTGCTAGTTTCTGTAGACTTATAGGCAATAGTATCACAAGGAGATGACAGATCTATATGTGCAGTTAAAAGATGTGCAAGTCAAAAATCTGCTTCCTTTCTCTTCTGTTCCTGTTATTCTCATACTTTGTGAGAATAGTTCAAACCATGCAAACTTTTGTGTTCCACTCCCAATTCAAATGGATAGGTAAAGAGAAAAGAACTACTAAAACTTTTTTCTGGGCCTCTTCTTTGCTAGATAATCCTTATCAGTTCCTCACAGATGTGCTATCAGTTCCTCATAGATGTGCTACTAGACACTTTTAAATCACTTCTAAAAATTCATCGCTCTTGTTTTACTTAAAAATGTATTTCATCAAATGTAAGCAAGTATACACACAAATACACATTTATAGAAACAACAGGATCCATTGAAATGTACACATAAACAAATTGTAACAATTTATTGTTAACATAATGCTTATTCTTTAACTTTCCTGGTTGCTTGTTTTCTCTGCACAGYGTATTGCCTCTAACAGTAAACTCCTTATCTTTTATCTGCAAAATGCCTAGCATAAAATAGACAAAAATAATAAAAAGTTTGTCACTGTAGAAAAGATTTTTCTCCCTCAAAGCCTATGTTATCCAAAATAGATTTCCTATAATTTGTCCTCATATACTGTTGAAATGCAAATTCCGAAGTATGCGTATATAGAGAACTGAGATGCTTGAATGATAATTTGCAGGGAGAATTTGTTCTCAGCAAGTCTGATACATATAATGAACACACATGCTGAGCCAAACTATCCCTCATTTCTCAAACGAGTATCTAAGATATCTTTAGAAGCTCAGTGAAAGAGTTTCTAATCAATGCACATCGATACACCATCTGATTTCCTCCCTTTCTGTTTGCCTGTATTCTATGCAAAGCTCTCTGCTCCTTAAGGCTCTTTGAAGAATGTATTCTATGACTTGAATATCCTTCTTTCATCTGTAGTTTCAGTAAATTTTTTTAATATTCGTGTACATAAGGCCTTTGATTTAATCTTATCTGTCACCATACTGTATTATGTAGTTTACGAAGTGGAGTGACATTTCAGAGTACTGGGAAAACTTTGTATGCATTTTTGACCAGAACCTGGAGACAGTAAAGAATTATAAGCAATTAAAAGCCCTAGCTAAGGAAGAAGAAAATTGGGTATCTGCATCTGTTTGAGCAGGAGAAAGCAGTAGGGAGTTGCTTTCTCTCTGCCTAAGGGGAAGGTCATTTTAGAATGGTTGGGCTAAGCTCACCAAAGTTTGCAAGAAAAGGATGAACTGCAGGAGAGAGGGACTATATATACACTTACATTTTTATTCTGTGTTTGAAAATACATAAGAGCTAAATAGAAGGAGGAGGAGAAAAGTAGATTGAATTACAAATGTTACAAGGCTATGCAAAACTGTGTAGAAGAGAGAGAAGCTGGAATGCGAAGCCACAGATTGGAAAGAAAGTAAAAGAGAAAGACAAACATGTAAAGACTAGGATATGGAAAGAAAAGTAGAAAAAGAAGAGAACTTTGCAATAAGACCACTTTTCTTTGATTCTTTTCATATTCACCATTTTTAACTCTCTTCTTCCTCCTCTTCTAGCAAACATTACTCTTCTACCAAAATGCAAATGTAAAGAAAGAGGCCTTGTAATCACTTTCAGGTCTGGTTCTTTTTCTGTGAAAAAAAGATTAAATTTCACAATGGTTGATAGGTCAACCATGGAGTAATGGGGAGAATAGTTTGATAGGAGAAAAATCTCATTTATGATGTTCCACTTCTGCATAAACAGTTGACAATTATTTCAGCCTGTGCCTTTTCACTCTAAAACATTCATATTCCTTGCTGTTTCCCTAGGGAAAAGAAAGGTCTAGAGGCCTATCAGAAATTAAAAACTTTCACATAAATAAGGTCGATTATTTATTTATTTGGAAACTGTAAACAGTTTAATATACATGAGAGGAAAGCAATGTCCTCCATTCTAAACCCACCGTAATTAAGTATCCACCAAAATATCATCTTTATTTTATCAATATCTGTTTATGATAGATCCTGGACATGAAAAGGAGAAGATTACTTTTTAGACATTATTATGTAGTATAATATTTTACATTATTTTGTCTTAGCTATGCTTGTAATTGTTCTATATTCTTTAATTTCAGTTTTCTGGCTCTTTTACTTTGATTTTTTTAAAGTATTTAATTAATCTTTAATTCAGAAGAGAATTATGCAGCCTACTGGCAGACCTTTAATTTCCAGCATAATGCCTGTTTTCTTCTACACTACTTCATAAAGCAAATTGTTCCCTGTAATCTGTAAAACAATAAACAGAATTATTATATCTTAGCACATTCATCCTCTAATGCCCTTCTGAATACCATTTTCTAAATCAAGCAGTGGAGGAAATTACTAAGGTAATGACAAGGAAATACGACACAGTTATTTTGAAGAGGGAAAGAAAGGAGGCTCCAAATTAAGGTTAAATTAAATTAGAATTTTATTTATGATACTATGACTTAATATTAAACTAACTCTCTTTAACCTTAAATTAAAAATGTATGTGAAAAATAAATACTGGTAAGAAGCTATATTAATCCTTCAGAAGAACATTTTTTGTACAAGTAACATAAATGTGACAGTAATGATTTCTGATGTCATTGGGATAGCACACAATCTGAGATAGAGGAAATGAGGCAGATGAAAAATGTCTCAGAAAAACAAAATGAAATAAATTATTTCAATAATAATTTTCTGTGAAATATTACTTCCTAAATTTAAGACTACTGACTTGAAAGCAGACCCTTATTGACTCACATCTTCTCTGGGGGTATTTGCTGCACATACACTTGCAAACACTCATTCTTAGGACCTTACTGGTCTATCTATGATTACACAAAATTATCACGTTAAATAAAAAAAATGATTTTAAGCCAACTATAAGAACTAACGTATGCACGTGAAGTAGCTCCAGCACGTCAGAGTGGAATTGTACACTCGTTCCATACAGTCACAGCTCCTGCTGGGAGGCTGACGAGACTGGTTGGAAACTGCTCAGACGAGAATATTGTAAGGGTTTTTAAGAACATTGGCAAAGTGTTCTTCATCATTGTAGTAAGTTCACTMCTCTTAAAAGTAAAGATAAAGTAGAACTGGTGTCTAGGGCAAGATAAGAATCATCAAAAGCCTTGACTGAGCACTGTTGCTCTGAAGCAATTCTGAGAATATCTGAAGTCTTCAAATACCTTTATATCTGCTCAGTCTAATTTTAGACCAAGATGTAATGCATAAATTGCTCTAGTTTAAATGGTTAGTGACTCTGAATGCAAAACAGGTACACATGTCGATTCTTTTAGATATCTTTATCTTTTCTGAACATGAATAATAAAGATCTTTTTTTCAGCATTCAGTTAATGTTCTTGCTAAATTCCACTAGAATTTATGCATTCTGTCTGTCTAAATTTCCACTAACGTTTCAAGGGGATGCAACATTTATAGTTTTCCTCCCTGAACATGTTGTTTTGCATGTTTTTGTTGTAAAGGTTGCTGATTTTCACCCCAGAGTTGTCAAGATTTCAGTGATGGGGAAATGATCGTTACAAATAAAACTTTTAATTAGTTTGTAAAATGTTCTGATATTTTTGGCTGGAATGTATTATATGACCATCAACTATTATTGTTACTACTCTAAGTTTAAACATAAAGATAATTAACACAGATATTTTAAGGATGCTTTGGGGAACCCAGAGGAGAAATCATAATACTTACAATAAGAAATAATAATATTATCCTTTCTATTTAGACATTTGACTTGTTATTCAGTTTCAGAGCAAGTAGGATTTCTAGGCAGGGGCAAAAATGAAAGCATACCAGTAAAATTTCAGTGCTGCGTCACACCATTCCCTTAACAGTTTTAACATATGTAATGAGAAATCAGAGTCTTTCCTATTTCAACATTAAAAATTGTTGTTTAAAAAATGAATAATTTACAAAGCAAGAGTAAAAATATAGATACAATAATTATTTGATAAATAAGACTGCCTCTAGATTCATATTTTCATATCATGTTCATCCTCTTAATTCTGGAGCACTAGCTGAGTCATCAGAATCAATAGATTACGGACTAAATCTGCAGCCTAATGTGGTGTTAAAGAATCAGCTAGTGGGGATGTTCTCTACCCAGGCTACAAGTCGTATGAGAAATATATTGAAGTGTATGAATTCCTTCATATTGCAGATTCTAGTTCTTATGCTCTCTATGTTTAAAAATGCAAAAACCTTATATAGAGCTAATTTCAAAAATGTGTCCAAATTCTTCCAGGAAGTAATCAATTCACTCTATCAGAAGAAACAAGAAGAAATAGAGAAAATTTTTTCCCTAGTAAGGATGACTCTCCTTTGGAAAGGCAATGACAAAATTTACACTCAGATAGAAAGCTGGATATACATCTTTTCATCATTTAACAGCACCTTTTTAAAAAAATTGTTTTCGATTATTTTGGGAACAATTCTGAGGACTGAATAGATACAGTAGATGAGGCTCAATATGCATGTAAGAAGTCTTTTCTGAGAGCTAAAGTTATTTCTCTGTGTTTCTGGAATAGCTTTGGGATTATTTTACTATTCCATATGCTTTACAGGAGATAAAGATTCCCCTCTCCCCCCCCCTTTTTTTTAACTCCAAACCTATATATAAAATAAACAATCTCTTAATTACTTTAAGAAGAATTATTTTAATGTTCTTATATATATTTTTGGCAAAGTGTGTTTCTTCCTTGATTCTTATGTGGAAGATGGATTTTTTTTTCTAATTATCTATATATCTATAGTAAAGTAGTATCTTTGAATATGAAACCATGATTTTGAGGATAGAAATGCCAAATAATGAAGGTCATATTAAATTCCTTGGAGATTCTGCTGAGAAATCTCTCTTAGCTGTATAAAATGATGGTGAAAGTACAAAATATAGTCAGGACCAGAAGAACCACGCAATGCTACTTTGCACAGGTTTTAGATGAATGGTGACTCTGGATATGACTACTGATAGCTGCCCGTATGTTCACTCCTCTTCTTTTTCCCCAGATTACCKCGCAGAACTTTCTCAACACCTGTGACAAAATCAGGGTCTCAAGGAAGTTATAGGTGAAATTCCATGTTCTCTATTTCAAACAAAATTGAACTCAGTGAAAAGTGCTGCCKCCTTTGCTGTGGAGGATGTCAGATGAGAGGATCACAACRGCCCCTTCAGGCCATGCAGTGAATGCATTATRATGTTTAATATGTGCAGCATTTCTTCATTTAATGTTCTGCTGAGCCTGAAAAGTTCATGACAGAGACAGTTCTAAGATTGTAATCCTTATTCTTTTCAATAAGCGTAGTGGTTTTGAACTAAACTCATTATTTTGCCTTAGGTTCTGCTGCTCTTGTTTTAGTTTCACAGAGGATTAAGTATTACATGTGTTGACTTACTGATATTGATATTGATAGTCTTCCTACATCTACTTTTCTTACTTGCTCAATGAAACTCATTGTGCTCCAGTATAGACCAGCAGTAAAATAAGTTGATACAAACCAGGCTACACAGGGTTATAATTAAGCAAAACATTGATCTGTAAATTATGCTGCTTCTTTCAAAGTTTCAAATAATTCAGAAAAGTCTATCTTTGTGTTTGGTATCCAGAAACACTCCAGAACTTTCTTGAGGGCCTTGTTATAAATACTGCATTTTAGTTCAGTATTATAAATACTGAATTTTAGTTCAGAGGTTTTAGTTATATCATTGAAAGATAGTGTACTAGAAAGTTTATTTTAGATACTCAGAAAAAAATGATTTTGTTATTTATGGAAGGTCACATCCATATTTTGTTGAAGTCAGTGAAATTATTTGTTTTTGTTGTTGTTGACTTTGTATAAACAACTGGATACAAAAAAAAATATTAATTTTCATGAGAGTACTTTTAGAAATTAAAATGGAAAGCATTGTGATAACATACTAGACATGTCCAGTCTGAGGCATTCCTACAAGCACAAATCCATTTATTAAAGACATGGTACAATTTTAGGATTCTCATTTGCAGTTCTGTTTAGATTTGGAATGAAAATATATTTTCAGATGTGGAAAGTTCTTGTAAACAGAACATTCTGAAGACTGTTCAAGGAACATTACTGCCGTATTGCCAAAGTCTGTCAAAACAGATATCTTGGCAGAGCTTTAGAAAGCCTAGCCCGTACCAGCTCCTGCTTCCCACAGTTCACCATTATGCATTTTATTTTTCTGCCTTGCAAAGCTARTTCTTGCTTGTGACATTATCTTGATCGTACTTCAGCTTAGGACTCCAGCAAGTGTTTCTTTGCAAGATGATGTGTTGCTGAGTTTCTCATCAATGATTCCTTGAATGTCCACCTATTCTGATCGTTACTGAATCATATTTTCCCTTCATTTCTTTCCTTCCCTTCCTTTCCTCTCTCTTCCCTTCTAGTCCCATCCCGTCCTCTATTGTGTTCCCTCACAGCAATTCATGGCCAAAAACCTAAACAATAAAAATAAACACTGATGCTTGAAACTAGTAATTATAATTTGCAGTTTACCTCCAGTTTCAGCATATGATTACTCACGTGAAATCTAACACAAACCTCAGGACAGTTCTGATGCTTGTTAAGGTGTTATTTCATGTGGCATTAGGTTAATTGCTGTCCTTTCTGTGTGTGCCCTGGCACTTGTCAAGTGAATGCATTTTGCTCGTGCCTTCATCATAAATGCTGTTTCAGCAGCACACAAAAGGGTACTCTGAAACCTGCTGTGGAAAGTACCTTTTCTCAGATATTCAGCCTGAATATGCAAACCTCATTTTGATCTGAGAGCATTCACTTGGCTTATTCCATGGAAAGCAAGACAGCTATTTACAGGAGAGCAGTCAAAAGGGCCACAGTTCCTCATACAACCATGTGAATATCTTGCTATAATAATGTTGCTGAAAGAAATAATGCTCATTTCTTTAGACTAACTTTTATTAGATTCTGTTTTTAATAACAATCATGTTGTAGGAATAATTGCATTTATTAAGATGTTCAGGTGAAATAAATTGTGAGTAAATGAGTGGAAAAGTGAGTCCAGATTTTAAAAATACAATTTGAGCTATACAGCAAATAGTTAAAAATTTTAGTAATTGATTCTTTTGGGTTTTCTTATTTCAAAGCCATCTAACACCTTCCAGCTAAATGGCTGTATTCAATCACATATGCCTCAGGTATCTTTCTTAACTTCAACACTAGACTTAAATGGACAGACTTAACCTAGTGATGTCATGGCATGCCTAAAAAGTAAAGGGTAATAACTTTAAACTTTGGTAGCCTGATTATTTTGAATTCTGAATCCATAAATAGGGAAGATAAACTAATGGGTGATGTAACATTTCAAGAATATACTATGAATTTTGTCTTATGACATAGGGAAAAAATCAACATTTTAGATTCTCTAATTTGATGCATTTTCTGCAATTTTGCAGAAATAATACAGAAATAAATGTAACTTTTTCATGTTAAGAAAGAAAAAAAAAATATGTGACATTACCAATATTCAYTGTGAAGTCGTCTCCAATATGTAAACAAAAACATGTCTTTCTTATTTGAAGCCCCAAACTTCTGGATTTTTTTTCCTAATTTTTATCAACAAGAATATAGTTCATATACAGAAGCTCAGACCAGCTAGCTGGCACTTGTTATTGCAATTTACTTTGAACTTTGAGAAGTTATCAAATTTAATTGTTTTATCTTCTGTCCTGAGAGACTTTTGAAACTCCTGAATTTAGAATCTGTTAAAGAAATTGTGTTTTATGAAAGAAAGGCAYGGGTTCAGTCTTTCAAGGTTCAGAAGTAGGAGCTGTTATCTGAGCAGCTAACGAATACATGTTTCTGCTTCAAAGGAAAATACACGCTACCATGAATAAAGAATAAATCAATATGGAATGATGCTAAAATTTCTGATTTCCTTTCCCATCTCAGTTTTCTGGAGACATACACTATTGAACTGAAGGCTTCTTAAGCCCTTTGCTGGCATATATTACTAAGTTTGTACTCATTTCTTTGCACTCAAGTTTTCACAATAATATTGCCATTTAATTTTTTACTGTTGTAGTACCTGCTAGAATTTTAATAAGAATCAAGGATGTATTAATTCAAGAATCTGGTTTGGGCACTTTTAAGTGCTAATGTGATTAAATGGTGATAGGATTACAGCRACCATTTTAAGAAAAAGAAAATAATGTAGGACTAGAGGATTTTTTTTAAATGAGTATGTTATTCAAAGAAACATCCAGAATTGAAACCAATGAACCAAAAATAAGACCCAKTAAGAGCTTCAGCACTACAGCTGTAGAGCTAGTGTGTCCACTGACACAAACCATTCCTCAGCATTATCTTAGACACTATTGTTAAAACTGAGAAGACAGTTCATTTTTCATGAAGCTTCTGACTTTGAGGTCTCCTGATATAGTCACTGTTTTAATGACAGCTCTTTGTACATGGATAGCACCTTGGAATAGTTTTTCTTTCATATTTTTTTTTTTATCTGTAGGAACACTTAACCTCAGGCAAGGCTCACCTTGTCACCAGTATCTGATTATTTGCCATTGCTCTATTAATGTGCAGTAACAGACATCTGCCATCAAGAACTGGCTTCTGACAATACCTTCAGGCGTGTTTTTTATAATCATTTTGTAGACTATTTCCAGATGCTTTATAGAGCCCATGTGGTCTGCTGACCACAGACCATCTGACTTTTATTTGCCTGTTGAGCTTGCTTACAATTTTCCTTCTTTTTATTTTCAACCTTTCTTCAGTCATAATAACCTTACATGAGGCTCACGGCTTATTAACTACTGATTAAGAGTTGTAAATGACAGATGGTAAAAGGATGCTACTGGGAGTACAGTGCTTGCATCTTGGACTCTCAATAAACCTCTTCTGCAATTCTATAATCTGTGTGTACTTAGGRTGGAGGATCACTTTCACTTAACTATTGAAAAATTAGATCTATGCTCTATGGACTTTACTTTCTCTATAATCAGTTGACGGAAGCTGGATTCCCAGAGTGAGTTTTTATCTCTTTCTAAAATAGGCAGGTGAAATGAATTGCCGCTGGGGAATCCTGTGAGGAGGGAGAATATCTTTCTTCATTGGCTCTATTATTATAGAAGAAGCCTAAAATTAGACTTAGTGCTTTGGTAGACTGAACATGACATGTAAGACAGATGATATGTGGACTGTTTTTTTCTCAAAACAGCATGAAGGATGCTTGCCAGAGCCAAGGGATAGGCTGAATAAGTGATGACAGATTTACCTATCATCATAACAGAATTACAGCATGTTTTAAAGGCCTACAGAATTTTTCTGTCAAATAAAAAGGACCCTCCTTTGTGAAGTTCCCACATTTACGACAATTTCCTCTTATCTGTCACATTCATGCTCTGTAACTCAGCCTAGTTAGATCTTGCATATAAACAAAACATATTTCCCAGAAGCACTGATAATACTCAGATGATAAGAAATAAGTTTTTTTATTTTGTCTTTTTAGCTTGACAGTTATTTTGAATGTTTATTTCCTACCATAGAGCAAATATTGTATATATCTAATTAAATTGAATTTTAATARTGCATTAAAGACAGCTTGAAAATTTTATTTAATTTAAAAACATTTAGTAAAATCAATATCTCTAAATACAACCCAAATTCTGTGTTGAATAACACAGAATTTAGGAGAATAACACAGAATTTAGGAGAGTGTTTAGGAGGAGAGATACTTCAGGCTTCAAACATTTTCTCAGCACTTATACTCCTTTAAAATCTATGCCAATTATGTGTCTAAAAAGAATTAAGAGCCTAAGTAATCTGTTGGTCTTGATTTAAACATCTTTCTGTTCAGTAAAGAGCTTAATCCAACTCTTGAGCAACCCTTCACAATAAGGGTGTTTGTGGAACACTTCAGAAACATCTAGTATTTCTGGATATTCTCCTTCTGTTAGGAATATATGGGGAGGGGGAAACAGTACTTTGATTCCATCAATCAGTTATAGCATAGTCATTTCTCATATTATTGAACATAATTAATGTAAAGGATATTTAAAGAATGTCTATAAGTACAAGTAGGTGCTGATAAGTGTAAACAGAGTGACACACTAAAGGTACTCGCTCCCCCATCTCTCCATGAATAATTCTGCCACTTAAGGAGTTGTGGCTATTGTAGATGTGGACAACCCTTCTGACTTTCCAAACTGCAAATCTGCATTGTTGAGACAACGAGATACATACAAAGCTGTTCAGGGAGAGGGAGATGTATGGAGCTAGATTCTGGAGGGTTAACTACAACTGTTTTCAAAAAGTCCCCATGGCTTAGGGTGATTCCTGGGGCAATTCAGTGTGTCACTGGCTCGTGTCTCCTCCCCATGGGGGATTCAGAACATGATAGATGCCACCTCTGGTCATTATTCACATGGGTTCATCTGTCTGCTCCCATTTTACTTATGCAAATTCTGGTGATGATCTAGGTGCTTTTTGGTTAAAATGTAAGTAAAAGAAATAGAAACTGGGAATAGCACCCTATCCCGACATTCACTCTGTTAYCTGGGCTTTATCTGGCAGTATATGAATCAGAGGCAGAAGGTCTCTTATAACCTTTTGCTTAATTATAACCAAACTCTCARGTGAAAACCCTCAGGTTATGGTGCATTTAAAAACAAGGCAACTTTTATCACTGGACATACTAGTCTACAACAGACTTATAAAGCTGATTATAGATGTTATTTACCTGCACCAGCTTGCAYGTGTGCCTATGTAGATTATGGTGATGATTTGGAAGCAGAAACTATTCAGTACTGAGCTACTTTCTGTAAGAGTACCAACTCTCTGTTTTTTTTGTTTTTGTTTTCTGTTTTTAAACAGCTAATACTATATTGTTGGTGTCAAGAGGAATATGCCAGCTACCTCAGTGGAGCCAAGATGAATTCAAGGAGGAGACAACTTTCTAAGAGTTCTTAGGGTTCATTACCAAACTCAGACTTGTAGTTCAAATTCCTCAATTGTATTGAGCTAGCTAAGACTTCACACAGAAGATCAATCAGTGTCTGAAAATACTAAAACAAGTTTTCCTAAAATATTAATCTTTGCTTTATTAATCTTTCTTCTAAGGCATCCTGCTTGTATCTGTCAGAAAGTGAGATTAAATGAAAACACTGAAAAACTGTTCAATATTTGAAAAGGTAAGCCTTTCGTCCCTGTGATATGTTCAATCACTTCTCATTGGTTAGYGAGCGAGAACTGTTATCACTCCACCAAGCAACATCGCATGAGAAGTGATGGAGCAAGTCAGACAGACTGAAGACTTATTTAATGATTTTTAGCATTAAAACTGAAAACTTTTATAAAGGCATTCAATATTGCTTTTTTGCAGATGGTCAAAACAGGGCCTAAGAAAAAGGGCAGTTATACTGAGCGAAGATACTGTGGTTATGCTACTCTGTCACTYCTGTTTCATATTTCTTTCCTCAACATCAAGTTTATAAAATTTACTAATATAAAATATGCCAACAYCAAGACACAGGAAAATATATCTCTTTTTTTCTTGAAAATTGTTTGATTATTTTTCTGTGGAATATTTGATCTGTAAGGTACAGGAATGTAAGAGCAGAAGTCACCACCTTGGAAAGTCAGTCATGCTCTCTGTATTCAAAGGACACTACAGCACAGAATTTCGTAAAAGATTTGAACTCCTCTTAAAAGCTATGAAGCTTTATGTACCCTCAGAATCTTAAGGCTTTGTTGTGTAGAAGCTTTCTAATTTCCAGCCTAAATGTGTTAATCATTATCTGAATCTCGTTTAATGCCAGTCACAGATCTGGTAAACTGTTCTCTGCTGTACTGAGAGTTATGACTACATGTTATCTCTCTCTCTCTCTCTCTCTCGCTATATAGAATAGATCATATCATATCATATATCGTATATCATATCATATACGATATAATCTACTATTGCCATACTACTAGCACTAAGATAGCACTAATACGGAGAGTTAATGCTAACTCTGTTTGCTGAAATCACATCTTTTATTACATTATGTATATATGACTAGCAATATGCCCCAATCTATTTTTGTCTTTATGAGCATTTCAAGATCTGTCAAGAAAAAAAGATTAATTCTTTTCTCTATTTTGTAAAGTTTCTTCATAATCAAGTGCTATATTTGTAAGCCAAAATTTAAAAATTGCCAATAGTTACTCTAGGTTTCGAAGTAAGCTARTAGACAGCAAACAAAAAAGGATGTTGAAATGGGAACAGTGGTAAAGCTCAGGAATAGTGAGAACAAACTTTGTMATCTAATCTTAGTAATGCTGTACAATTCAGAGAAAGACTAGTCTCGAAAGAGCTATGTTATTTTCCTCATAACAACATTTAGAAACTTTGGAAAKTTTCTCTTACTGAAGTTCTCCTCCTCATTCCTACTGCTCATAGGCCYACTCAGAGGAGCTGTTTCCATCCCGCTCAGCCTGGTCACCACTACATTCAGCACAACTTCTAGTGGATGTTTACAAGGAGAACAGGAAACAAGTAYGAAAGTGTCAAAAATTTACTGTCAGTTTCAAGCTGAGCAAGTATATGTGGCTCATGTGTTGTCCTGGAGCAACTATGATCTTATTGATGTGAATTGCTGCCCGGCGCCATGGACACAAAGACTCAGCCGACTACCAGGTTGGTATGTAGTGGTAGAGACTGGGGTCTATAGAATTGAAACAACTTATATCTAATGTTATTATGGCTATTTAGAATAGTAGATCCTGGAAATCATAACAAAAGCAGCACCAATTTTGTGGATAAAATTTTAAAGTTCTTTGTATTCTTCTGTTTTATTTTATTATGTTCTGTTTTTTAATAGTTTACTTTTATACTTCTCTACAAGTGTCTGTATGGAATTGGATATAGATTCTACAGGATTTTTTATATACCAATTACAATATTTTTGCATGCTTCTATTTTCCCCAGTAATCTTAGCATCTTGAAATTGTTGCTCTCAGTAATGCATTGCAGCTTGTCCCTTATCTCTTGCATCTTTTATGCCGAAACTTGCTCTGTTCATTTTATGCCCTAAGTATCTCCCTGAAAAGGGAATTATATTTTTTGGATTATATTTGGATTCTTGTGTGAACCACATTCATGTCAGTTAGTAACTGRATCAGCAGCAATTTGTTCATATGCAGCTAACAAACTCAGGCAAATAAAGTGTTCAAAACCCATGAGTTTTCTGTCATTCACACATGCTAGCTTATCCTTTATGTTTTTAGAACCATCATGCCTGATTCTCCTGAGACTGACTGGAACGGAATTATCACACACTCAGGCAAAGATACAGGAGAAGTGTCTTTATTGCTATTTCTGCAGTGTGTTTCTCCCACATATATCAGTGTTTTTTGTCAATTCTAATTACTTGCTGCTATAGTATCAGTTCASATAAATGTCTCAGTTGATCTAAAAAAATTTGATTCCTGCATTTCAACTCTTCCAATGGAAAAAAAGAAAAAAAAAGTTAAACCGACAATAATGTCTAACAAGACACAGTTTAAGAGTAAATGTCATCTCCTTTAGCTTATCATGRAAAAGGTGCCCAGAGCCAAATATACCACCTCCTTCCTTTACCTTCTTTCGTTCAGTAGTAATCCAGAATATGTAAAATTAATGAACCGAACAAATGAAATGTCTTAATGAGGAACAACACTTCATGCTATGCTATAAATCCTTGGGACTTAGCTTTGTAATATTCCCGWGCATTTTAGCTCATGAGTATATATGTATATAAACAAGTATGTGTATGCACATGTGTATGTATCTGTGCATATATGTATGATTTAAATATAAAGATATGGATATACACATAAATATACAAATATATGTACATACATGACATAAACTGTAAGATTTTTCTCAGTCAATCCTATCTCTGACCCCAAATCTCAGTCTTGTGCTTTGCTGAGACTTAGCCCAAGAAAATTAGCCATAGCRTGAGGGCAGTTGAAAGCCATAAAGGGGGTGCCAAAGGAAAGAGTCAACTACAAAAAAATTCTCTCACGAGAGCCTTTTCATTTGGACTAGCCTTGGGAGCACATCTTCAGGGCTCAGCCCAGGCAAAGGATTAGGGCTGTGGTAAGAATTTGGGAGAGGAGAGAGACAAAGCCCAGCGTACTGCAGCCCAGTGGAGCTGCAAAGGATCTGCCAAGGAAGGGTAGGTTGGACAAAGTACTGTCCCCTGAGGAATGTTTAATTTGGGCCAGGGTTGGTCCTCAGCCACGGCTCAGCACACGTCTAGGGTTAAGATWAGGATAGGAGAGGCACAAACACTGGAGGTGCATCTCAAACGGTGCTGCAAAGCTGCTTCCAAAAGAATGTTTAGGATACAAAAATATTTTTCTCCAGAGAACATTTTCATTTGGTCCACAGATGGTGGCCCCTGACAGAGGCTCAGCTAAGGCTTAAGTTTTAGAGTTAAGGTAAGGAACAAATTAGATTCTAGAGTTCCTGCCAGCAAAGAAGGRGTTGCCAAAGGAAGGTTAGGTTGCAAGAAGAAATCTCCACCAAGAACATATCCACCTAGAAATGGATGGTGGTTTTGTCTCAGGTTAACATTGAGGTTTATGGTTAGCTTTGGGGTTAGAGTTAGGGGTGAAAGCAAGCCGAGAGACCCAGCTGGAGTGGAGATGCAAAGGGGCTACCACAGGAAGGCTTAGGCTGCAAGAAAAGCTCCCTCATGAGATATTTTTGTCTTGGATGTGGCTCAGAGTCTGCAGAACAAATTCAGCCCATGCCAAGGATTAAGGCTGGAGACAGAGCCTAGAGCCACAAAGAGGCTGGCTGCCAAAGACGGACTTAGGCTGCAAAAAGATTTCCGTGCTGAGACTTTTAAAATCTGTGATATAGGTAGGTGTCTACAGCTAAGGTTAAGATCATGCCTGATGTTATAAAAGGGTAGGCTGCAAAATGTTCTCCCCTGAAAAGCTTTTCTTGTAGGACGTGGCAGCCGCTTGTGCAGCCACGCTCCTGCAGGCATGGGTGTGCTAAGCCAGGCCCGTCGGGGTCAGAGCCAAGGTAAGGACAGGGTTTCTSTCCGCAGATTTTTCAATAGCTTTTTTTCAAACTCCCTAAAACATACATGACTACTTCTGTGGTCTTAGGAGGACTGCTTTTTATCTCCCTTGTTCTTWGTCTGAAGACTGCATGTCAAAATGAGGGGTGTAAAGTATCTTTATATTGCTTTGTAACAATACTGCTTGTAGTTTGACTCAGAAACATCACTATCTTACCTCCCACAACTCAGTGAATTAAATCTGAATTGTAGAATGAATTTGTCCACTTAATGGTCTATTTGTGAAGTATGTCTTTTAATGTCCTCACAAYCAGCTACTTAATGTCTTTTATGACATAAACTTATAACACTTCAAACTCCCACTGACATATTTGGCCTGCCCAGCCAAGGACCCTGGAATTATACTTTTCTTCTTTCAGAAAAGAAGATTCCAGAGCTTTGAARATTACACATCTCAAAGAGGGAAGACAAAGGAATGAGCATATTAATCAGCAAAATGCTGAACAACTCCACTCTATTTGTGTTTTTAAGAGAGAGARAAAAAAAGAAAATTTAAACTATTCTTCCACTAGAGTTTATTCTGAGCACATTTCAGTGCAGCAGGGAGTGTTGCTGCAAACTGACAAGCAAGTCTGACTTTTCTAAATGTGGAGTGACTGGCATCCTGAGAGCTGAATATACTGACAATTCACCTGCTGCAATAAGTCAAACTATTCCTTTTATTGTCCATAACAGCCTAATAGTATTTCTGGCAGAGAATATAGATTTTTTTCTCTGTTACCTTTAAAAAATATATTCAATAACAATTGCTACATTAGAGATGCAGGACCATTAACTATCTGCTGTGTAGCAAGGAGAAGAAAAGGCAAACCTGAATCTCTGCAAGATTCACTCATTACTCTTCTTCTCTCCATGTAGTGTTATAATTTTCGTAAACAAACTTATATTCTCAAGATACTACTGTGTTCCTCTTATTATTTGGTTATTAGTAACCAAAAATATTTCAAGCATGATGAAAAGTAATTCTATAAAACTATTTATGACATGAAATTGTAAATTAAATTATTATTTTGTGAAATTTAATTCTTCTTTCCTCTCCAAAAGGTTAAAAGGGAGCAATATTTGAATTTTGTTATCTTTTTTTCAGTACTGTTTATGAGTCTGACCTTGTTTCCTACATTTCTATACGGTCTGACTTTCTGAATTGGCCTTTCTGGACTGCCTCTCACAGGATGCTAAATGACTGCTTGCTGTGACCAAAATGGTTCTTTTCATCGAGAAGTGATGCCATGCTGCATCATATGAGGTATCATAGAAGTTAGGACAAATCAAATTCTGACTYTTTGCCATTTCAATTATATAAGGTATTTGGGCAATTCTTGAGAATATTAAAACGTTACTGTCTTTGTTGTGTAATGAGTAGAAAAATGACCTGAATATGTCTTTGCTGAGGAATGATAACAGCTGTTTGCAGCCACCTAGCCTGACTTTTACTACATGTGCCCTACTGGTAGCAAAGAATTTATTCTGTTTCAAGCACTGAGGGAGCARCAGTGCTTGAATTGAGACCAAAGCCGGGGGGGTGGGGGGATGTTATAGCTGAAGAAACCTTGTGAGACTCACCTCAACCAGCCGCAACAGAGCCATAACCTCTTCAGCTGACATATGTAGTAGGGTGTTAAAACCAGTTGAGTGACAATCCTCAGCAGATTATGGAATCTACCAACTGTGGAAAATAGCAATGAAGAGAGAGATGGAAAGGACTGGCTAAATGCTAGCTTGGATAATTTACTTACTGMTTTTAGAGGACTAATGTCATGATCATACTGAAAACTTCCTAGCTACTGGGGCCCCTAAGCTAGTATAGTATTGAATTATGAATTGTTATCTTCTTGGAATTTATTCTGAAGTTATTGCTAACTCTTCCTAAAATAGCAAATTCTCTTTATTTCCAAGCCTGGGACAAAGACCTTATAAAAGATATAGTTCTTAAGGGACCTCAGATAAAGTCACTTGCTTTTCCCTGTTAATAGCTTGGCTTTGATACAGTTTATGTTTTTTAAAAATGCTTTCTTTCATCAAAACCATGCCTTTGTGTCATCGACAGCCAATGGCAGAAATATACTTTTTATTGTCCTGCCTRTACAGAAAAAGAAACAGGCTCCTGGAGATTGAGTTGATTTTCACTGAGACATCAGAGTAGATAACACTAGAATAGATTAAAAATTTGAGACTTTTTGTCATCCAATATTTACATAAAAGCTAAATCTTGCTTAGAAACTATGCTGAGTTAGTATATATCAATATTACAACCACAGAATATTTAAATAGAACATAGAATTCAATATAATCAGGGGGCAATTCATAGAGATTTTACCCAGACAATTTTATACCTCTCATAAGGGACAGGAAGATCAATCGACCACCCACTGAAGCCAGTGAACARATTTCTTTGACTTCACTGGCTCTTGCCCTGGGAGCTGAAGGACAAACACAACAGCTTCAGTTTTGATGGCTTGAGATACTATCAAGAAATATACTTGTAATAGCTTTTGTGATTCTTTACCATTGCTGCTGCTATGTATTTTGTAAGGAGAAGCAATAGTTAATGATTAAACAAGGAATGTTCTGTATATAGAAAGGTCAGTATTTCAGAAGCAGATTTTTTTTAACCAACTCATTGRTATTTATAGCTGCAATAGCAACAAATATAAAATGCATTCTCTATTTAAAGTAATTGTCATGCAGTCCTAGATGGTTCATGGTATTTGAGATGTGTGTTTACAGAAAGTGACAGATCATTAATCCAAGCCTCTCTCTAGGCATGACCTCAGTTACATGGACAACGACAATAATTTCTCAAGACTTCTGACTTCTCATCAGGATGTCCCTTCTGCTTGTACACTTGATTGCATCTAATAAACTACATAATAATAACTTGCCCTTGCTAAATTTATTCACTGGTATAATGTAACGTAAGCTGAAAATGACAATTTATTTTGAAACAAACTCTATAAATATGTTGATATAAAGGACTATTTTTGTCTATTTCATTGTTTAAGAATAATAGTATCTACAGTTGCTGTTTGGGCATTCTTTAAATGTTTCATTGATTACCTGACAAATTCACCAAGTCTAAAATTTTTTCTGTGTCTGTTGCCTGTACCTGCTCCTTYGTTTCTTGTTCAGCCAAATGTCAAATTAAACAGATGTCTTAAATAAAATACTTGGACTTTAAAGAGACCACTGCCTTTTGTATAGTCTGAGGGATGTAGACCATTCAAGAGTTGGTGCAATTTCAGTGTGGGTGGATTGAAATCTGAAGGATTTAGTATTACAAATTCCAGCTAACTACCTTGAATACCATAGATACTAATCAAAATTTTATCCTAAGATTCCTTTGATGAACTGTAGGTATCTGAACTTATGAAGATGGTATCCTCTAGGAAGAAAAATGCTGTTGATACCTGAAATAGGACTTCAGGACCGTGTACCAGGCATGTCTCTACACTGGCTAAAGGGTGTGTAATCTGACTAGCCRGGATGTAGATATCGCTGTTGCTCATGGTGAAACTCAGGAGTGAATCCAACCCTAAGAATTTATGTATRATCAGATGGGGAAGACAAAAAACTATTGTAGTAGTATAAACAAGGTGATTTGAGTAAATGGGGAAAAAAGAAAGGAGGAAACTAACTTAATTCTACAGTCTAATATACTTTCTTGCGAGTCCTATGATAGCACAAGAATGAGATTTCCTGTTCCAAATTCTATCACATAATAAGCAAATAAAAAGTTCAGATGAAAAATTCTAGAGCCACTGACTGAAATGTAAATATGAATGTGTGTATCCAGAACAAGTTGAGACAGGGAGTTTGGAAATCTCTTGTGTGTGAAAATTTGCCAGTATCTTAGTGTACCCTATACCTTAGAGTATATTACATAAGGATATTTTTAATTTAAAATATAGTTTTTTTATATTTAAGGATACAAATAAAAGTGAGTTTGTGATACTGAAACCGTTACATGCTTTGAGTAATACCATGTTCCACAAGAAGCCTCACTGAAGTCAATATACATTGCTTAAGTTCTGCAAAAAATACATTATCCTAAGGTACCAGAAAGATAGTTTTCCTGTCAAATATATAATCCAAATCAAAAGGGAGATCTATGGAAATGGTAACATATTTGGACTGTTTGTTTCCATAGTGCACATAGTGCCTGCAGATCAGACTCAGCTGGTGTGCTTCTTGCCAGCGCTGAGCTGTTCTCCTTAATTGTCACCCATGTGGACTCCCCACTGGAGCTCCAGCAGAGCTTCTATAGCATTTTTATAGAGATCCAAAGGAGAACATCAAGAACAGATCCAGATGCCAGCATTCCTATGTTTTTGGCAACAGATACAACAAACAAATGCCATGCTCTAACAGAGATGGACATAGTAATAACCATAGGATCTTCCAAATGTTTCCATAATTTTACTTGCCAATTTTGAAAAACGTACAAACTCACASTTACTAAACCTGCAGATCCTTCTCTCCCTCAGGATAATGTGCAAGCTTTGCTTACATATTTACCTTTTTTTATATACATGAATGCTTTGTTATTCTAGTCATGGAATGATGGGATATTTTGGAAAGCTTTACATGACATATGGAAAGCTTTCAAAACATGAAAACACAGCATAGYTTAAGAGCATTCAAGTGATTAATCTTTATTTTTTTTTCTTTTTTCTGAGTCCTGCTAATATGCTGTTCTAGTAGGTGAGAGCCAATGCSTTTGGTTTGCAAATATATGCTAAGAAATTCATAGATGGGATGCTATGTTCAGTGATCATGCTCACAAAAATGTAGTACTTTCAGAAAGGATATATTAGAAAATGCCAAACAGCTCCTTTGGATTTTCCTTCCTGTTCATTTTCAAACACCATGCACATATGCCGCTCCTGTTGCTGATGTCTTCCTTTGTGCAGCTACTTTGCAATACAAAGAAACTACAGATCTTCAAAAGCCACAAACTGTAAAACTTTGATAACTCTCTGGCCTGAAAAATATTTGGCATTCTCACACTTTTCTAAAACGAAACAAAAYAAAACAAAACAAAACAAAAATGTATGTTAATAAATGAGTGAATCGATATGAGCAAGTCATAATATTTTTCACTGGACGAGGACCAGAGGGGGAAATGTTTATAAATGGTTTTGATCTTGTATGAAATTGAGTTACCATTGATGGAAAGAAGAGGTAAAAACACCTATTCCCCAAATTCTCATGTAGATTTCTTCCAAAGAGGTCACTTCCCTTTTCACAAAAATTGACTCACATATAGATCAACAGTGGAAATCCCATCCTAACTGAGCAACTCCATCAAGTTCCCTACAGATTTTTGTTAGATTCACGTACACATGTGAAATTCTGTCTGGAATCAGTTGGAAATTGAGTACTGATGTGCCTCTGGTCTGAAGAGGCACACTAATGTTAATGTCATTAAACTCTACGATTGAGCTAAGATCAGGTTTTGGCACTCAGATATAGGTAGTAAAGCCATCACTGTGGCCCTGTGTAACTTGTAGGTATAGACAGGCAGCCTTGCACCATGTACAATGAGCCTTCTCACCTCGCACGGTAAATTAAGCTTTTCTGGTTAACATGTTTCTACTTCTGCATGGACCCCCCGCCACCCAACACCCTTTTGGTTTCAACATCGCCAAATTTGTTTTCTTTTTTCTTTCTGATTTCATCTAAATAAAATCTTTTTCTTTACATATTTCTTACCTCACAGCTGGATACCTACTATATCCGTATTTATTATGATATCTGAATGGGAGCTACCTTGGAGCTTTTACTGCTTTAATTAGCCTGTGAGTCCAGAACTGGACTGAGAGGCAGTATTGCTTTTGGTAGTTACTTTTACTTACAAAACTACATTTGACCATTAAGATCTTGCCACAGATAAATTAGCTTCGTTCAGGTTTCCTCCAAAGTAAGATACAGGTAGTATAGAAATATTACTGACTTAGTTCTAGAAGATTGTGAAAGAAGTCTTTCCTCCCATTCAACACTAGCTTAAGAATCATAAAAAGATTTTTTTTTAAAAAAATGAATCATTTTGTTTTAATATTGACATTTTCTCTGATAAATCAGGATTTCAGTGAGTAGGAAGTTTGTCCACTTTTGCCATTTGAATATCCCAATCTAGTAATGCAACTTATTCTGCCAGCTTTTAGGTAGCACGTATCAGCAAAAGAGAGACCTATCGACAGCCATTACAGTAGTTTTGTCACTTATAACTCATACTTTTGCTTCAAGATGAGAAACACTAATTTTATGGATGTTCTGATTACTCAGTTGTAAAATGGGTGCAGTTTCATTTGATTTTTTTTCCAATTCGTATATTAAAAATTTTATACTTCCTGTATTGTTGGATATAAACTATTTTCTAGTCAAGGGAAATCTTTCTTGTGTTCTTTTAAAGAAATCTGTTGAAATACGATGATAGTTTCAGATTTTCTTGCTTTTTTGCTATGTTGAGAAGAAAATATTAAGATATTTGAGGTCAAATAATGTGAGATTTCACTGAATAATGGAGTGCACATATTCCACATCAACTCAAGTAGTTCATTTTAAGTAAATTGTACATTGAAATATTTTTATCCTACAGAATGAAAAACAGAAGGGGACCRAAGTAATTTGATAGAATAAAGCAACATTAGCAGCCTATATGTCAGCAAATGCTTTAACATTATTTGGGGGCATTTTTAATAGCTATTGAAATAACTTCAGACAAATTTTATGCCAAGAGAGAAAACCTGATTCTTTTCAGAATGATCTACTGCTTTAAAAATAGGTTTTTAATAAATTATAYGGTTGCAACGGAATTCTCTAGATGCTGATCTAATTTTTTTTAAAAAAATGTATTTTGGCCTCATCTTTCTCTGTCTTTCCATTTTTCTTCCATAACTATCTCGCGAATTTGAAGCAAGACAGTTGTTTCACACTTGTRTATCTGACCTCATTTAAGGTAGAAGTTGAGATGTACTCAAGTTTGATGATCCTTCTACCTGAGACTTGAAAATCTGACTCTTGCCATTTCAATAGAYTTAATAAGAGAGTCATTTGATGGAGGGAACAGAAACATGGATATTATTCCTAACTGGGTCAGCTGATGAGGGAACAGCAATATTATTTAAGGTTCTTGGATACAGAACTGCAGTCAGAAATAGGAGAGGAAAATCTATCCATTTTATCTATATCCTCAGAAATCACCAAAGACATGAGCACAGACTTGGAGAGGAATACACAAGGAGTGTTTGTTGTTTTTCCACTATATCTGCGTCTTCTTTGTGTTGCTAAATCCAGAGTATTTATAAAGAATCTTTGCAAAATGTGAATAACTCTCTGGGGGCCATGAAGCAGTTAAACGTTGGATGCAGTGCTAGTCTGATGGCTTTGCAAGAGACTTGGGATGGATCAGTGAGACCTGGTATCCAGTAGATTTGCAGACTAATCTCCATATGGCTTTCAGAATGGCTCTTGAAGTGTCTAGGAGTCCTATGGATGCCACAAAATGAATGAAGCTTGGGCTAATTAAAATTAACTCCATAAAAAATACAGATATGTAAAAAAAAAAAAAAAANAAAAAAAAAAAAAAAAAAAAAAACTTTCACACCTAAGCCTAACAAGAATCACCCTGATGGACCCAAAAATGAAGGACTGGAAACAGAAAAGTTAACACTTATATCAGCATGTTTCTGTTGCACAATTAACTTTGGTAGTGTTGGCATTATTCAAAGGAAAAAAAAGTCTATGATTTTTCTTCACTGAATCTTTCTAGTTGTAGATGACAATTATTTTATTGCATTCTGCTCACTCTCACTTTTGTCTAGGGAATGACCAACTTTGTACCGTGAAAAATATTTAAAATGGGAAATGTATTTCTTTTCCTTGATACATGCAAGAATTTAATTATGGAAAGATTTTAGAATAGTTACTAACTTCAATTKTTTACAGGTTTTTCTGTATCCATCAGACATTTTTTATGGTTTCTCACTTGATATGACTTTTTTCACAACTGTCTATTCTAAAGCTTATAAGTAAGCTTATACTCACTTAATTAAAGTGGCTGCCACAGGCTTATTARTAGCTTCACACAAGATAGTATGAATTTTGCTCAAATAAGGCCTGCAAGTCAGATTCTTAAGGTTATTTTGCCATATATATATAAAAATATATATAAAAAAGCTATCAAAATGATTTGCAAAAACTTTAGGTGTATGAACAACTTTGAATAACTAGTAGCTTATAGAATGTGCAATCTCATTAAAAATTCATGCTATTATATCAAAGTCCCATTTTTGTTGTGTTTATGATACTGTCTGTACATTTTCTCTTGGTTTTATTGACCATGTTCACTGTTTTTACAGTATGCAAAACAGGAGAAAACAAGAGTAATAACTCAGCAGAATAAGTATGTTGACATCATTCACTTTGTTAGACAGACATCTATTAATAAAACATAGCACTGTGTTTCAACTCATTAAATTTAATTCATTAACTTTTTAATCCACTTCTGTTATTGTCAAATCTGACTCAAAAAGTCAAATCAGAATACAAATTTAAAGGCAAAAAAATGTTCTTACCTATTCTTTTATTAGTGAAATAGAGGAGGTAATTAATTGCTTTCATTATATTAGCTAATGAATGTCAATATTTGATTCAAAGCAAATTCAGATGTTGAAATATATTGAGGTTTATGCTAATCTAGTTTGGAACAGAAGCATGATGAATATCTTGAGTTCTATGTATACAAGATCCACTTTTGGATTCTAGATGAGCAGAAAATACTCAATTCATAGTCAAGAAGCAATTCTCACTTTAAAACAGACTTGTTTAAAATAGGAGATGATGATCGAAGAAAAAAAAGTTGATATGTTTTCAACATAAAATTGGTTCGTGTTGGGACAAGTTATTACTTATCTTTAGTCTAGAGTCCCAGTAGAACTCCTGCCTGCTTGATTACTTTTTTTTTCAGGTATTCATGAAGCAAGATTGCAGTTTATTCTCACTAGAAATGCTTGTCTTGGAATTTCATGTCTTAAAGATGCAAAGTCATAGCAAGTACAAAGGCTGAGTGTCAATGGCAAAAGGATAGAGAGAAAAATGGATTTTAAAAAGTAATATCATGAAATCTAATCTTAACAGATTGCAAAAAGTTCACAGTGTGGTAAATAGACGGGATCTTAGCATTGCACAACATTCGATCAACAGATGGCTATTCTAGCACCTTCAAATAGGCTTAAGAGAGTGTCATTTTTTACAAAATACTTTAATTTTCATCAAAAGTGCTCTAGCATATAATTTCTGCACATGTAAAAGATGAGCTTTCTCTATTTGTCTTTAGAATCGAAATAGATGTATTTCCATACACTTTCAGAGTTCTCACACTTTTAGAGAAATATTTATGAAAGGAAATAATTTCAAACATATTTTTAATTACCTAGAAGTTTTATATTTTTGACAGATAATAAGGTTTTTATTTTCCAATTTTCCAGTAAGTGAAGGATCATGTAATTAAAGGATAAATGTCAGAATATTTACATCACATTTTTGGAAATGTTATAGATGCTTTTCGACCTTGGGCAAAACATTTTGGAACATATCTTCATCGCTCTCAACCAGCAACAAATGCCCATTACTTTTAAATGGATGATATGCTATTAACTGCTACATGCTATTAACTACTACACTCAATCATATTTATTAAAAATCTGATAATATAGTTTCTTACTCTGTGATATTCAAAACAAATATTTGCAGGGATTTTAATAAACCAGCAAATATCCTTAGAAGACACAAGAGATAGTGAAGGATCAGAGTGGTTTTAGGATTTATTTCAAAATTGTACCAGAATTATCCTACATCACAGTCCACTTCTACATTCTGTGACTTACATATATCTGAGGATGCTGTGCCCAGTGTAAACAAGTGCTCAAAGTGTACAATAATACACCAGAGATAGAATTCTAATATTTCACTTCTTGTCTAGAATAAAATGGCATGTCATAGATTTTGAGAATGAAAATATCAGTAAATTTCACTGGAATTAATTCTGCTGACAATTTAAACACAGAACTGTTGACTGAGTTACATTTCAAATAGATTCTAATAATTGAACAGTACCTGTTGAAACTGCTAATTAAATGCTGTCATAAGAACTGGGAGTTCAGTTTACGTGCATCTTACAATAACAGTTCCCCTGGCAATAAGTTAATAATCCTACATTTTCTGATATGCAGTACAACTAATTCTGCTATTTTTTTTTTTAATATGGAAATAGAACATTTGACAAAAAATATTAAAAAAAAAAGAAACCTGAAAATCTGTTCCTCTAATGATGGAAATGGTTAAAAATTTTCCATTTTTAAACAAATAAAAAGTATAAGATTGTCTGCTCAAATATACTGTTTTAGTTTAGCATTCTGRTATACCTTCCTCTGAATTTATCACATGAATTCCAGAAATCCTGCACAGGTTCTATTCTTAGTAGGAAATATTATCATTAATTTTGACGATTCCATTGYACACAAATGCACCCAAAAACACAAATGCACCCTCCCCATAAAGAAATCTGCCTGCCACATTCAACACTGTCCTCTAAAGCAGACATACCTATGTTAATTTTACTTCAATTAGCAAATCTCATTTGAAGTAAAGCTCTCTTGAAATGGTAAAAATGAGACCACTAATCTAACTGGTTCATCTAGACAGGAATATGAGCACATCCGGAGAACCTACACCTCCAGAGAGGGTAAATTCACGTGTACACACACACACACACACACACACATATGCACACACACACAGGTGCCTACATCTCTCCATTGGCTACAGAGTCTAGATTATCATTTTTGATTAGGTGCCCACACTGCAAAGTAGCTGAAATAGGTCAGATGAATCCCTTCCTTAGCATATACCACTTCTGAAATGAATTTACCTGTTCTATTGAATCAATGATGGAACTCCTGTTTTTAAATACGGAACATAACAACAAATGAATTTTCTCTGGAGTATTTAAAACAACCTGTCTTCATTGATCTGTGCAAATGGACCCAGTCCAGTCTTCTTTTTTTCATCTATAAAGTCAAAACATTGTGAACACTTTATTAGTTAATGAATAAAGAATAAGGAATAGAGAGTAAASTGAGTAAACTGAAGCAGATCACCGCTCATTAATATTTAACTGTCTGAATGTTCAGGGGCCAGAGAGAAAGAGCAATGGGGAAGGTTTATTGCAAGGATGATTTCAAGAAGAGTATAGGCTAAAGAAAAAAATGATCTCAAAAATTTACCTAGTCATCTCCCCTATTAGAAGGCAGTATTAACTGAATCTCTGTCCTCCTCAGCAAATGTTTGTACAGTTTGTTCTTACATAACCTCTAAGTAAAATCTGTTCCAGAGCTTCACTTATATTCCCACTAGAAAGGTTTTGGACAACACTTCTTACTGCAATTTAAGCTCACCTTATCACCATTTCTTGCCTTATCATCATTTTCACAATAGGTTCCTATAAGGTTGAAATCTACCATCAATTCTTCCTCAGTGATCTCTTATTTATTTTTTCCTTCTATTTCCTTTCTCTGTCTCTGCATGAAAAAATGTCGCCAACAAATTCCAAGAGATTTCTAGGTCGAAGTTATCCTGCTTATTCCCATTCCAATAAGTGGAAAATCTATTTCTAACAAGTCCCACTCATTTAGTGATTCTGCTGGCTGCTCGTAAGAAAACTTCATGAATCTGACCTTCCTGATTTCACAGCTTTTAAGCAWGTCCATCCATAACTCTACTGCACTTCTGTCTTTTGTCAGTACCAAAAAATTTCAACAAATGTCTTCCCTGTATATTCTTGATGTTAAGATAAGTAAACACACTCTTTGAATAAAAGCAAAATAATATGCTTTTTTTCCCCTTTTCTTCCTATGTAAGTTAAATCCTTTTAAAAAACATTCAAGTGAAGTATCCCAGCAATTCTCCATTAAATCTCAGTGAAATATCATAATTTCCACCTTCCTTCACATATCTTCATATTTACTTTAATATCTAAGATGTTTAGTGGGTTTACTCACTATCCTCCTAGTTTATTTCAAGGATATATCATTTTCTGCATCAAAACTTTTCTATGCGAAAGTGGATGAAAAAATAACCTCTGAGCTTCTGACATTTCACAATTTCTCCTTAAAAGTGTATAGCTATTGCTCTGATTGGCATCCTTCCTAATAGCAAGAAAGAACATAGATGGCACAGCAAGCAGCAGGCCAAATGTGCTTTGGCAGCATTCTAGTGTGTAGACATTCAAAAGAATAGCAGTGATTTTGAGTTATAAAACACAGAATTACATATTGTAAAGCAAAGCAATGTATTTAAAAAAATTACAGTACTTGAATTTTGAAGAAATATCTACTTTACTTCCAGAATAAATTGGGACGTTATTTGTTTTTACCTRATTACCAAACAGACATGATAGAAAATGCAAAATAGGATTTTCTAAAGATAGTATTATATAATTGCCAGGTCTCTGCTCCGCCACAGTGACATAAGACTAATGGCATTTTCCTATCTCAAAAAGGTTTCAGGATGTTAAAAGCTTGGATTTGGGGTGGATGTGTCCTTTTGCCAATGTAATAGGTAGGAAGTTTAACCATTGATCCCCTGGAATTCAGGTTCATGAAAGGAGCCATCTCCTTCCTAGGTTTCTGCAGCAGCTACCCCAAGTGGCTGGGATATGTCCAGCACAGAGGCCCCATCACCGTGCAGATACTACTGTCCCAACTGCCACCACCACAGAGAGGGACTCACGCCACTACTGTCTCTTGCTGCCCCAGCTACAGCACTCTTACCACTCGGTGTGTTGGGAAATAAAAGTACCCCTGCTACGACAGAGAGGAGAAAGTAGGCAAATGCCACTCGTGTGTGAAAYGCAAACTGGTGTCAGACTGCTCACTGCTCAAATGCTGTGGTAGTGAGGGCAGCTGTAAACGGACTGATCTGCAACACAGTGCTTAACTACCTGTGTGCACCTCCAAGTATTCAGAAAGAAGTCATTAAATAAGCTAATAAATGAGAGTTTGAATGATTAATTAGTTCACCTAATGCCTCACTGGTATTAACTGTGCATTTTTAAATACTTTCTTGGTTGAAAGCTAATGTCTTGGTAATGAGTAACGTATCAACTTGAGAACATTTTAAGCTCAAATAGAGTTATGACCAATATGACAGAGAATACATCTTACCTTGTGGAGGAATGAACTTACTTCAGTGGGTATTTCTTTTTTTACATTGTAGAGGATTTATGAAGGACTGGCTGTCAAGAAGCATACTTTCACTCCAAACAGAAGAACATGGCACACAGCGCCTACATGTCCTACAAGAAGAGGAGGAGGAGGAGGAGGCATAAAGGGTGTTGCTGGCAGACCCATGCCATAGCCCTAAAATGGGCTGTGAGGTTCATCTAAAACATCAAGAATCATTTACGAACACTAGTAAGTCAAAGAAACTAAAAAACAGAACGTGTTTTGTCTCAAGCAAATAGCTTGTTCCTAAACCCAGGTTTTTTTTCTGGTTGCTACCGGGAAAACAGACAATTATTTATAAGGCAGGGAGACATGAGAAATGCCAAAAAACAGAAAAAAGATCTCTACCACCTATAGCTATTTGTCACACTGAGGGAACTGCCTCTTACAGTTACTGCTGTTCACAAGGTGACCTTAGAAGTTTAGAGATCTTAAGAGAAAACACTGCCTGGAAACCCTCTCCTGTTTCCACCTCACATCCCTTGTTTGACATTTTCAAGCATCCTACAGAGCTTCTGCAGAGTACTTTGTGTTTGTCAGGGAAATGGTTTCGGAAGAGGAAGTTAACTGTAAAGTGGACACTTCAGCACATATTGGAATTGAGTAATGCATTYCTTTATGCCAAAAGCAGAACGGAGATGTTTACCCTTACATTATCTCTTTTCCCTCATCTATCCATTCCTTGCCTTAGTTTACCTTTCATTGCCTTACATTGCCTCTTTTTTTCTTCTTTGTTTTTTTTTTTTTTTTTTTTTTTTTTTTTTTTTTTTTTTTTTTTTTT
>NW_028186478.1:409147-427773 GCF_003343005.1 Rhea americana | reverse complement strand
GTTTCTGTAATCACTGCAGGACTTTTTTTCTTTTAGTTTTATAATAGGTCCTCAACAAAGAGTCTTCAGTGGCACATGTGCACACATTATATAATCTTAGATTTTCAAGGACTGTAAGAGATGTCAGTAGCTTTCTCCCACTCAGTACCAAATTTAGAATATGACAATTATATAGAGAAAGTTACTTTATTCACAATTATTCCCACCTCTACTGATTTCATGCTATTAAACCCTTTTGACTGTCTACATCTTTTCTGTTTATTTATGTCAGACAATGAGTTGCCACATGACACTGTTATGTGCCTGTTGTCCCTCTTGTTCTGGCTAGTTTGAGATTCTCAGAGAAAAGTAGCAATGACTAAAATATGTGCATTTAGTAAAAATCAGGAAAAGGTGGATGACAATGAGTTCTTGAGATTTCTGGAAGAGAGCAACTTGTAGTCAGCAGGGAATTTAGCCAACAGAGGAGCAGATTAAATAGAACTATAAATGAAACATACAGAAATGTGCAGAATAATAATCCAACTCTTCCATAGAAACTCAAAAACAAGCAAGCATCCCTGAAATCATGCATTTTAAAAAGGAATTGACTAGCAAAAGATAAATATTTTAAAATAAGATTAAGTACCTTTATTTTGGGAATCATAGCAAAATTAACATGCATCATGTATTTTTAAGACAAACTAGAGTCCATGGTAGTTCAGGAAGAGTCTTATCTAGATTTTTTTTAAATCTCTATGTAATTAAGTCAGAAGAGTGCTTGGTTTTGCTGCTCCAACAAAAATCTCTAAATGAAGAGGAATTATTTCCAATGTTGTCTTTATGTAGGTTTTTTTTTTATTTATTTTTTATGTAGCTTTTCTTAATGCAGGTTATTTGAACCAATAATTACAACAGTTGGAGAACAGATCTGATTCCTGTATTACCAGCTGAATGAAGATGGTAATAAAAATACTCATTTTTAAGCACTGTAGATTATTAGGGGACACTCCAGAAAACCCTCTCATCTCCATATGCAGAACCTATGGCAAAGGCCACCAGCTTCAGGGAACTGCTCCACAGACTGTCTTTGCCCTGCTGGTGCCAGCTGTCTACTCTGGCTAAAAACTGTTGTTGAGTGGGAAACAGAAACTGAGAGAATTTTCATATGAAATATTTAAAATTTCTAGAATGTAAGAATGAACACAACATGTCATTATTTCTGAAAATGTTACTGGCCCAGATTATTTCTGACCATACACACATGTATTAATTTCTTATCTGTCTGTGTATATAGGTTTGTCACACCCACCTAAAAGGAGTTTAAGCACTGAAGTCTCAGAGGATGACTCATAAACCTGATCTAGATGTTTAAGTGTCTTTTTAAGTACTTTCTATAATGCAATATTCGCAATAACTTAGACTTTGGCTAAATAGGCAGTTAGTATTGATAACAGGATTTCTCATAATTTTATTTTTAGAAGTTGAGATAGGCTTGGCTTTGGATGTGGTCTTTAGTTATTTACCTAATATTTATACAGTCCTGGACATAGCCTATAGTTTTTGATGTACCAGTTAAAATAGTGCCTAATATGGACAAACATAGCTGGAACAATTGCAAGTACCGATTTTGGGGAACCATAGGGCAAGTAGTCTGYACTGTAGCTTTATACTCTCTGGATGCTGTGAAATTTGCATTTGCTGCTATGGATTGTGGCTAAGTGGAACCACTTAGATAATAATAAAACTTAATTTGAAGTCCAGGACACTCTGTACTAAATGGGAATTTTGTCACTAGCAACAGTGAGACAAATATATTGTACCAAAATCAATTATGCAAGTAACTCAGGAATATGTTGATAGATATAGTATATAAGCAGTCACCAAAACTGTATATTATTGACTGAATAAAGAGAAGTGGAGCTTCTCTCTTCTTGTTTTCATCAGCCTACTTTATACATTATTTTACAGCTTTATGGGCTTCAGCCAGTTAAGCTACCTATTTTTTTTCTGAAACATTCTCTCATGCACATTCATAAATCATATACCATACTTAGAAAAGAGTGGGAGGCATTCATGGTTTCTTTGGTTTGGTTTTTGTACAGTTTATGACGCACAGGGAATTAGAAGGCTCCTAAAAGAAATATTGTTAAACTATTTCTAAGTCTTAAGATTTGATTTACCCTTTAATAACTCTAAGTTTCCTTCTCTGTTGCTTTCTTATTCTTTTCTGGGTTCAGGGTATATTTATTCTTTTAATCTGATATTAATTACTACAGGAAAATGAGGAAACCTGTATCAGTGCTAACTCCTCTAGTTAGGATGGAAAAAATCTTAGAAACTGTGAGGACCACAGCTGCATTTTCCAAGTCAGTAAATTAAATTTCTTTATTTTGTATCAGGATATTTTCAGCTTTGTTCTCTGAGAACCCTAAATCAGTTTCTGTTACAGTTCATTTCAATAAGTTTATCTGTGATGATGGAGCACATATATTTTTTTTTTCTGTTTGCAAATACGAATTATAATACACAAGAGTTATTTTTCTTGTTTCTTTAAAAACTTCTCTCCTTCCTACAGCAGATAATATGTACTTGTCCTTGCCTTTGGTAACATAACAGGAAATTAACTTTGAACCCATGCTGCATATAGACATGAAGATAATTTATGCAATGCAAWCAGTGTGGAAGCCACTTTTGTGTCTGCAGACCGAACTGACTACATAGTGGTCAGTAATGGTTAGTAATTAGTATAGTTCACATTTGTGTTTGCTTTATGCCATAAAGTTTGGAAGTGCTGAAATTTAATTATTAGAAACACTTTGCTTGTTGGGGGCTTAACTAATACTAAGTTTGTATGATAAATATACTGTATCATTTTCATAACTCTTTTTAYGTATTGTGCTTTTGTAGGAGTTTTGTTTGTTTAATCATAAGAAACAATAATTACAAGTCAAATTTCCGTATACCACAAGTCAGTTATCCCAACATTAAAGATATTTGGATAGCTGAGGGTCTGTAGARAGTAAGGCAGGAAGACATGGAGGAAGTGTGTTAAAAATACAAGCTCCTACAAGGGAAAAAAGAAGAATAGAAGTTGGTATCAAATTAGTATCAAAATATGTAGGGTTATGCAGATCATTCGGTCGCATACAAAGAATAAAACAAGTTGTCTTTATGTCTTTTCCATATCCTTACTCTTAAGCAGTATTTGGCAACAACTGTCATATCCTGTAAGGATCTCTGTGGGAGGAAGTGCTTCGAGAATGGACAGAAATGGCACCTAGATAGACTCTGAAGAATATGATACAGCAACATCTTTCGGTAATGTTCCAACTCTTTGCCACATAAATGTTCTGTAACTCAGGAAAAACTTCTAGTGAAAACCATTTGTTCACCACCTTGACATAACTGCAGCTACCATTGGAGAAATGAGCACAGTGTGTTTTGGATTTTTTTTTTTTTTTTTCCTGTGGAGCATTTGAAAGAGGTTGTGAAGAGTCTTAAGGTATTTGATCTCACAGAATCACAGAATATTTGAGGTTGGAAGGGACCTCTGGAGATCATCTAGTCCAACCTCCCTGCTCAAGCAGAGTCACCTAGAGCATGTCAGACAGGGCTGCATCCAGGCGGGTTTTGAATATCTCCAGACTCCACAACCTCTCCGGGCAACCTGTTCCAGTGCTCTGTCACTCTCACAATGAAGAAATTCCCGCTCACRTTCAGGCGGATCTTCCTGTGGTTTAGTTTGTGCCTGTTGCCTCTTGTCCTGTTGCTGGGCACCACTGAAATGAATCTGGCCCCATCCTCTTGAACCTTCCTTGAGGTATTTGTAGATGTTGATAAGAACTCCTTACAGTATCATGGTATAGTTGAGGTTACAAGTGGACTAGGTGATTTCCAGAGGCCAAATCCCCTGCTCGAGTAGAGTCAGTTAGAGTAGGCTGCCCAGGACCATGTCCAGTCAGATTCTGAATATCTCTAAGGAAAGCAATTCCACAACCTCTCTGGGCAACCTGTTCCAGTGTTMGACCACCCTCACAGTAAAAAAGTGTCTTCTTATGTTTAAATGGCATTTCCTATGTTTCAAACTATGCTCACTGCCTCTCATCTTGAACAAAATACTTGTTCATATTCAAGATATCAATATCAAGACATTATTTACAAAATAATTCTTCACTCTCTACCCCACACCTCTTCCAAACACACCAGACTCTACAGGAGAACGTCTATGGTGCTTTTCTCCTCATTTTGACTGACTAGTAGTGTAGCTGATTTCCCTGGGCATCAAGAAGGCAAGATCAAGATTTTCCTTCTGCAGGGAAGAACAAAAGGGTTTAAGACTCCTTAAAAGCTCCTTGATGTCAGTGTGAGTCTCTCCATGAATTCCACTGGGCCTGGGGCAAGAAATGGCTCTCTATAAGGTGGAAGTCCAGAAAAGAGAGACAATGAGAGTAAAAAAAGAGGGAGCAAGACTAAGAATCCCTCAGTTGGCATTATTAATGTACTAATATGTACATTCCATGTAACTATCTTTCATCTTATGGTCAACGATATCTATAGTTGAGAAATAATTGAGATATTTTGAGAAATTGCTTTGAACTGCTGCAGAAGAATCTAATGAACAGGCACAATGAAGAGATGTTTCTACCACTCAGAGAAGTAGCACTCAAAACAATCCCAGTGCTAATATAATCACAGATCACAATTGTTCATACAGGAGGTAGAATAGACTGAATCACATTCATAACCTATGCAGGGACATTCTAGCTACCACAGACATCCAACCTACCCTCTTTTTATTTTTGGATGCAATGTTTTTCCAGAACAAGTGAAGGTTCTTTTTTCATATATATTGCAGAATTTACTCAAAAATAGTAGTATTCATTTCTGATGTGTGCTGATTACTAGTTTTGTTACCAGAAATTCAGTGATGATAACCTCATTTTATTAATAACAAGATTTTTTTWWWAAAAAAACACCGTATTAATAGATTAAATAGTTATGTAGACCAACAAATGCACTAACTTAATTAAATTTAATGAAKCTGTCTTGCAAGCAGTAAGCATACACACTAGTAAGATTTAAATTTGTTTTTCAGGAAAGGTTATGTTCATCTGAAACTTCAATATTTTATGAACTGTTTTATTAACTTAAGATCTCAGTAAAGATGAAGTAAGGGGCAATGTCCATATTGACTGTGGACATCCACACGCTTTTCAAACAACTCCTTGACTATGTGTAATATATTTTAGTTGTATTTAACAGACATACTACTACTGTCTCAGGTGGTTTTTAATGCCAGAACTTTTTAATGTTTGTATCACAGCTAGTAGACTAAAAGAAAGCACTGACTCCTCTACAGAAGGAGAGGAAGTCAGAGCCTATTGCTTTTAAAAATACTGCAAGTGGTAGTATTTAAAATAGTTCTCTTTCTGTGGATAAATATAAAATAAATTAATGTTATTTAAGATATAAATAGTACAAAATTTGATGGTGTATCCTTTAAGAGGAATGCTATTTAAAAGAAGTGGTAAATAAAATAATCTAATGTTAGTGAAATATACATATAAATATGATATAGAGTTTTTTGATGCAGGGAGATAGTTTGTGCTGTACTGGTGAATGACAGTCTCTTTCTTAGTCAGTATATTCTGTAATAATTTTAGCATATGTCTGTCCTTAGAAGTACTAACAGAAGTGGCATTTATCTTTATGTGTGAACTATAAGACTATTATGGGATAATATTGTCATGCACAAATTGCTTTAAAATATATTTATGACTCATAACTTTCTTATTCATAATATAGAATTTATTCTAATCATTGACGTTTGTAGTACTGTTTCATACTTGATTCTTGTCGCAGCTTTGAAACCACTTCTGATTAAAAAATTTGCACTGTGCTATCAACAGAGAATTTCTTAAGTGGATTAAGAGGTCGCTAATTGGCAGACTAAAAAAAATAATAACCAGTTACAAGTCATTAGCAAATAGACATTTAGATTTGGTTCTTCAGAAATAAATACTTAGACTGACTCTGTTTAATATCTGAATCAAAAGATGAAAAAAAGTCAAATAAAATAACCTGGATGAAGTTTGTGGATTACTCAAAATTAAGTGGAGTGATAAAAATAACGAGGGCAAAGCAACCTAATTATTTGGCAGAACACATACCCTTAGTGAAATGCATTACAATACAGACCAAAAGAAAGATATGCACCGAGGAAGGACTATATGTAACCTTACAGAACAAAGAGCAGTGCACAGCTGTCATGGGACAGCTGACCACCTTACAGTCTCCGACTATGTGGGTTCCAGGTAGGGAGGGAAAAGGAGATTTATACTAATTGTAACTACCCAAACAAATGTACTAGACAAACCAATTCTGACTGATCGGCCAAGGTATACTCAATACCAGGGAAGTAACTGCGGGATGGTGTCCCCATTCCAAGGAGCTCCAAAGTTGGCAGACCCTTGTTACCCACAAAGAGCCCAAGACAGCCTCTGGGGCCAACAGATTTATACCTTCAGGGGATGATGGAGGTGGAGTCAYRAGGCCAGTTGCTGATCTCTTCGTGCAGTTGCAGTTCCTAACTCTGGGCTGCATCAGGGTTCAACTCTCCTCCATCGTTGTTATGATGAGTGCCTCCATGGTCATGGGCTGGGGGGGTTGTCTGAACACCCCCAGCGGCAGGCTAGCTGCCTTCAGCACTGAAGAAAGGAGAGTGAGTGGCTGCAGATGACTGTTTTACTCTCGCAGTGGTGGTCCCAAGGAGAGATCCCATGGYTGGGGTAAGAAGGAGGTAATTCCAGACCACYGTAATTAACACTGCCCCAACGGTGAGAGGTGGCTAGTTTGCCACAGTGCTTTATTTTAGTGCAGACTGTGGAGCCTTTGTGTTAAGTAAATATAATGGTTTACTAATTTGGATAGCTCCTTTAAGCACTGTTTAATTAGSTTTAGCCATGTCAAGTTTTATTGGCCTATAATGCTTCATTATGAGGTCTGGAGGTTGATTTGGAAGGATTCAGCTCTGTATCAATACATTTAAATGCGACTATCTAAAAGTGAAGTAGACACCAAGTTTTCATTAGGGTCAATGTAAAACTAGTCAATGCCACAAAYTGGACCTGAAGAGTCATTGATCTTACTCATCAATGATGTCTTAGGTTAGGTAAAAGGAGCCATAAAAAAAATGAAAACAATTTGATTAGGTTCAAAGATGTAATGTGGGAGTCAGGGAGACCTAGAGCTGTCTGGAAGCTGTGGCAGGAGGCAAGACTGGACACCTCAAATCACTTAAAATGACATTAGGGCTCAGTTCAGTTGTGTAAGTAGGCACCCAGTGCTGTTTGTGATGACCAAGGTTATCTGAGACACATCAAGGACCTGAAGATTTCACACAGGCATCCAAGAGACCCTCAGCCTTCTGAAGAGGCAACTAAGAGCCAGGAGGACACTCTAAGGCATTTCAGACAGCATTACTCCCTTTGGCAGTTGCATCTAAACTGAAGTTTATATTTAATCCTGCACCATGAATCCACCTTGTCTTTTCATGGGTAACGAATGGAATGATGCACAATGAATAAATTTTTTGGTGCTCTCACAGTTTTCCCTTCTTCTATATTTTGTAATAAAAGGATTAAATTATCTTTTTTTTTTTTTTTTTTTTTTTTTTTTTTTTTTTTTTTTTTAACAAAAATTGTCTTATATCACTGTTGGAAATGAGGACTTGTTTTCTGGAGAGGAGTTAGTATGGTCTTTTTGAAAGACCTATAATTTAGGCTTTGATTGAAATTGTTAGCTCTTTGAAGATTAAAAGCCTAGGAAATCTTAGATCAGTAAACAGCGTAGAGAAGCTAAAACTGCTGTTCAGTTTAAAATTCATACATTTGTTCCGTTCTCTGTATGAAACCTTTGTACAGTCCTATAATCAAAGTGAAGTTCTTTATATAGACACCTGCAGGAATTATACCATCCAGGATCTGATCCTGCGTGACAAAGCGTGATAGGCTTATTTTTGAAWGCTGCCTGAGTCCCACTAATTGATATCCAAGATGCTTCCAAGTGAAGCCTACTGTTTCACCCATTGTGCAAGACACTACCAAATCTTCACCTTTCCCCAGTATTAAGCCAAATGAACATTAACACTACTAGATTTACTTGAAAAAATGGAAAATAGCTTTATACAATCCTAGTGCTTAGGCTATTTTAACAACATAGTTCTCCCTACAATGAAGGAAATATTAAGGGTAAAAAAAGACTGTCTATGCTTTGTTTCTTAGAAGGGGTTGAAAAGTCTCATTTCCAGAATCTCCATCCATGGAGTAAGCCTAAGTAAGATTTCTGTATCTTACTAAGCAATTATGAGTGCTTTGGAGTTTTATGCATGTGATACTAATTAATCACTACAGCAGTGCTGCAGGTGAGCTGTGTTGTGAGGTATGCAATGATCATTTGTGTTTGTGGTATCTCCAGCTCCTGGAAGCAGCTCATGAACTGTAAAAGTTAACTTCATCATTAGTAGAATAAAACAAAAAAATGAACTCCAGGATAGGATTTGACCTTGAAAACCTGAACAAATCTAGTAAGAATTCCAAATATATTATATATTAAAAATTCTTCTTTATTTTGGAGGTATTTATATTTCTTGAGATACAATTCCATTCTTCATAGCTCCCGGTTACAGTTTTTGATAATATTCTGCAGTATTCTTGGTTTACAGAAATATAATTAGATAACATTTTTGAGTTATATTATAGAATAGTATTTTGTGATTCTTTAGTTTATGATTGTTGTGAATTATCCTACCTGAAAGTTTAATCCAGGTGGGAGACCAATCTAATGAAATTTGCTAAGTGAATTAAAATTTCTCAAATAATCTCTCAGTCAAGAATTCTATGTTTTTCTCAGTTGTATCCATTGTGTGTTTTCATATGACATAATGAAACCCAASAGGAACAAGGAAAATGTTGGCATGAATCCAGACAAAATTATCAGGCTTTATTTCACTTTGTTTATCACGGTTGAAAAACTGCTATGAAATGTGACTAAGCATCCCAGCAGAAAAGCGCCAGTTTTTTAAAATACAAAAGTATATGTGCATGCTTTGGCAAACACAGCCTTTTTATCATTCTGGCTTCCTATTTAGTTTATTACAAAATATTTGAAATTGTTTATCATTACAAATCTGGCTTTGAGCCAAAGGCTGATGGTGTTCCTGACTCATGAAGAGTCATGAGCAATTATTTCTAATCCTTAAGAAAATATCCTATTTTCTCTACCRTTTTCAAAAATGTAGCAATCAGTTCTTAAGAAGTCACCATTTACACATCAATTCCAGCCAACTTTGCCCTGTTTTATTCTACTCCATTGGAGGAAGTTCAAAATGAATTCAACAAGCTACCCAAAGTTCAGTCTACACTAACATATTAGATGTGATAAAATCTGGATTCTTGCAGCTGAATTCACCTTATCTAATTTCAGTCTCTCATATTGATACCTATATCTTAGCTAGATGTCTAGATGCCACTATAGTCAATGGAAAGAAATACCCATCTCTAGGAACTGTGCTCTTTTAGATCTTGGGAGAAGACRAATCAGCCCCTGGGGTCTTCTGTTCAAATGGTTGCTAAAGGGAGCTGGATAGCTAGCTCATATGTAGGCTTTTTCATATAAATTTAAACCCATGAGTTTAATTCCAAAATTCCATGAAGGAGCACAATCAACTGTTTTCATTTCCTCARAACTCTTCAGCACTTGAATTGCGAATCATTAAATGATACTCTCACCTGAAGGAAGTGTAAACTAAGAGGCTGAATGTCCTACATCCTTTTTTGAGAGACGGAATACATGGTTACTGTTTGGAAACTATATTTCCACATAGACTTTTATCATTGTTTTGCAAATCATACATATCTCCATCTATCCTTCACCACATACAGTCACACCAGGGCCATTAAGATGACCCATAACTCAGAAGAGATCAGCTTATCAATGAAGTGTTGGCACTAGTAAGGAGAAGAACATCTTGACCAGTTAAAGGCATAGTGTAGCCTCYTTTGGTTGAAAACACAGATCCAGAAATAAAGCAGACTCTGACTTGGAAGTGTTGCCAGACATGTCATTAAGACTATACTYTTTCATAGCCGGATAAGTGAATTTTGTCACTATTATCTCTACTTGAAACKTTAACAATGGATTGGTCACTATTAKTCAAAACCAATCCTTACCATGCTGACTGACTGACATCCTCTCTTCACACTGAGGTAGGATTAAACATGTAGACTAAGRCACCTAGAGATCATTTCAGTCCCTAAAAGTAGGCATCAAATGCTATTTTAGTCAATTAGRGTACCAAAGGCCATAGGTGTACCATCAATCCCATTCATATCTGTTAAGCCTATAGAAATATCTCACGTGTTAGGGCTCCTTAAAAAGTGCTAGGAGCTTATGTTTAGGTTACTGAATCAAAAGAATCASCTCCAGATTAGGTATGTACATGTGTCTGTATGTCTGTGAGTGAACATCTATCTCCTATTATTGTCATTGGAAGTATAAAGAGGGCTACAGTGGCCTAAACATAGGTATCTACTGTCATTTTCAATGCCATTTCTGGCTTCGAAGCGCTGCTCTGGTGTAATGCAGGAAACTCATAAATCCTCTGCCATATCTGATAGCCTCATGCATGCTTCTTGGACACCCACATCGAGTGTCATATGACATTAGGCACATATATTTGGTGAGGTGACTCCTGATCTTTGTCAATACAATCAATAGGACCTAGAAAACAAATTATTTAAACCTAGAGAATACACTTTGTTCATAGTTCAGTTGTCTAAACACTGCTGTTTTGTGAAATTTCACAAATGAGCTGTAGCTAAGACACAGGATTTACAGGACACCCATTCCATTCTAAAACAGCAACTGGAGCCCAGTGTAGAATACTCCATGAAGCAAATGGGTTGTTTTAATATTTCTGTTGCCTAAAATTGTACTAGATGCCTATGTTTAGGCTACTGAGTCCTGRATAGGACCCAAGATGCATGATATATCTGCAGACATCTTCACATAGAAATCTAAATACAGACATCTTAGTCATGAGCTGAATCTCATCCCAGGTGTTCTTTTGTGAAATCACTAGGTATATATTCTCTTACACTTATACTGGAAAGCCTCACAGTTAGGGATCAACTTTTTAATCCATGCTTTTTTGGACCAAGGAAAGCTGGTCAGAGCTCTTAGAGATTAGATTACATAAAYGCTTTATATAGCTCATGCTTGAGGATAATGTTCTAGTCTCATTTTTTTTAACCTCACAACAATCATAGAATCACAGAATCAGTAAGGTTGGAAGGGACCTCTGGAGAKCATCTAGTCCAACCTCCCTGCTCAGCAGGGTCACCTAGAGCGTGTCAGACAGGGTTGCATCCAGGTGGGCCTTGAAGATCTCCAGASAAGGAGACTCCACAACCTCTCTGGGCAACCTGTGCCAGTGCTCYRTCACTCTCACARKGAAGAAATTCCCCCTCAYGGTCAGGCAGAACTKCCTGTGCTTCARTTTCTGCCCATTGCCTCTTGTCYTGTCACATGGGACAACTGAAAAGAGTTTGTMYCCRTCCCCTTGACACCSTCCCTTCAGGTACTTGTACACATTGGTAAGATCCCCYCTCAGTCTTCTCTTCCCCAGGCTGAAGAGGCCCAGCTCTYGCAGYYGTTCCTCASAGGGCAGGTGCTCCAGCCCTCTGATCATCTTTGTAGCCCTAYGCTGGACTCTCTCCAGTAGCTCCATGTCTCTCTTGTSCTGGGGAGCCCAGAACTGGACRCAGKACTCGAGATGAGGCCTCCCCAGGGCTGAGTGGAGGGGCAGGATCACCTCCCTCGACCTGCTGGCAACACTCTTCCCAATGCACCCCAGGAGACCATTGGCGTTCCTGGCCACAGGGGCACATTGCTGGCTCATGGTCAATTTGTCATCCACCAGCACTCCCAGGGCCTTCTCTACAGAGCTGCTCTCCAGCACATCAGCCCCCAGCTTGTACTGGTGCCTAGGGTTATTTTTCCGTAAGTGCAGGACCCTGCACTTGCCCTTGTTGAAAACTCAGAAGATTCCTCTCCGCCCAGCTCTCCAGCCTGTCCAGGTCTCTCTGAATGGCAGCACAGCCCTCAGGTGTGTCAGCCACTCCTCCGAGCTTGGTATCATCAGCAAACTGGCTGAGGAGGCACTCTGTCCCCTCATCCAGGTCATTGATGAAAAAGTTGAACAGGATGAGACCCAGCACTGAGCCCTGGGGGGGCGCCACTAGCCACAGGCCTCCAACTAGACTCTGAACCACTGATGACAACCCTCTGAGCTCTGCCTTTCAGTCAGTTCTCAAACCACCTCACTGTCCACTCATCTAACCCACATGGCCTGAGCTTCTCTAGGAGGATGTTATGGGAGACAGTGTCCAAAGCCTTGCTGAAGTCAAGGTACACAACGTCCACTGCCCTCCCCTCATCTACTCAGCCAGTCTCTCCATCATGGAAGGCTATCGGATTGGTTAAGCAGGATTTTGCCTTGGTGAATCCATGCTGGCTACTCCTGATCACCTTCTTCTCTTCCACATGTCTGGAGATGACATCCAGAATGATCTGTTCCATCCCCTTTCCAGGGATAAAGGTGAGGCTGACTGGCCTGTAGTTTCCTGGGTCCTCCTTTTTGCCTTTCTTGAAGACTGGAGTGACATCAGAACATAAAGTCTGTTGTGCAGAGGCTAATCAGACAACTACATAATGTTGCAGGGTATCTGCTCAGAAATRTAGACCTTGATCACATTGGCAATTTCGTCTCTGTGATGGCTTCCTACAGAATTTTAAATCAAATTTTTACATGCTGCTTCTGTGGTGCTCAAGGATCATAATTTTGATATTGACATAAGATTCCATAAATTCCCACTGCCTTGCAGAGCAGCCTCATAAACTGTAATCGCAGTTTGCCCCTTATTTTGTAATAAGTGGAGAGACCAGACAAATTTATTCAAAGATAAACGCCGTCGATATTGACAGAGTATTATCAAATGGAGATTAAGATCCGTATCATATTTTAACTTATCTACAGCTGTAATGTACTCTGTAGTCTAGGCACAAGTCCAGAAAAGCTTTTGGTTGAAATTTGGAGGAAATTTGGAGGACAGAGAACTAAACTGTAACAAAAACTTAATAGATTTGGAACAGACCTTTGGAAATTTTATGAAATACTACCCAATGTAATGACTAAAATAACAGAAGACTGGGCTTGCTGACCCACATAGTCCTTTCCATTCCACTTATATATCACAGCTAATGTTATCTGATGTTATTATTATTATTTTTAGCAGCATGATATTGTTATTTCTATTCTTATTGTTATATTCCATTTTTCATGATTGACATTATCCAGTTCATCATTTCTAATACACTGCTGCTGTTAAGTACAGAATACACGAATATAATTTCTTTCACAATATCTTTTGCTAATGTGCTTAAAAATAAGATTTATGATTCCTTCTCCAATCTTCTTAACTTAAAATTCTCTACCACTCCGCACCAGAAGGCCTTGTAAAATGAATACAACTGTGAATACAACTGTTTGTCAGAATTGCAGACAGACTTCTGTTTGTTTGTTTGTTGTCATAGCTATGTAGATATTTTAATATCTGGTTGTGTAGATTTCACTAGCATGATGAAAACACTAGTCACTCCTAGACACTTGTTTACAGAATTGGGTATAGAAACAGGAAATACACCAGTACCAACAGTAAGATAAGTATTAGTCATACAACGTTCTGCTGGTCTGCTGAAGGAGAAATATTAATATTTTTGACAAACTACTGAGCTTCTTGGCTTGTCAAAATTAAATATAATGGAAAAGAATGAGTAGAGCTGGAAAAAAAATGTAAATTGGAAGGAAGGAACCTCCTCAGATCATTTAAAAGCAGGATTTACCTCAAAGACAAACCAGGTTCTTTGAGGTCTCATCTAGTTGAGTTTTGAAAACATCCAAGGATGGATATTCCAYAGTTTCTCTAGGCAACCTGTTGCAGGGCTTTCCCACTCCTACGGTGAGGAATGTCTTCCTCATGCCTAGCTGAATTTTCCTGGCTGAAAATTGTGACTACTGTCCCCTCTGAGAAGAGTTGGCCCCCATCTTCTGTCTAATTCCTTTTCAGACAGTGGAAGACAGCAGTTAGGTCCAGCCTTAGACTTCTCTTCTTAACTCAGAACCAATTAGAAAAAATTGGATATGCAAGGTATTATGTTACTTTCTTCTCTGAACAATTTTTTATGTTTCAGTGTCTTTTTATGTAAACTAAAGCAATTTTCTTTCAGTGTTTTCTCAGATATAATATTTTCTAGGTTCCTAATCATTCTTGTTTCTTTCCCCTAGAAATTCTGCAATTTGGCAGTTTCTTCTTAGAAGTAGATTGTTCATAAGTARACACAGTATGCCCACTGAGAACTTACCAATAGTAAATAGAAATATTTACTTCACAAGTTTTGCATATAATACGCATCACAGCTGGTGTTAGCAGTTTGTTTTTTAACAGCATKATGTTGTAATTATTATTATATTTAATTTTTCATGATGGTTGGTATTATACAGTTCATTATAACTCTTCTAGATACTTTCCTTCACAATAATCTCACCCTCTATCACACATGCCATTTGCTCTCCATTTTCGAGTTGTACAGTTGGTTATTTTGTCCCGGCATAGAACTCACTTTCTACTCAACTTCAGCTATTCTCTTCCTGTTATGTTTTTCATTTTTTTTTCCACTTGAAATGAATATTTTGAATTCTGTGTCTAAGTTCGCAGATTCTTCCAGCTGAGAGTCATCCRTTGATTTAGTAAGCTTAGTCTATTCTCTTTTGCCATTTTGAAATCAGTCAGTTTGCTCTACTAAGGAATATGAAGTATTACAGACACTTCTTGATCTATCATTATATCTGCCTAACATTGTCTTTAAGGTACAAAATATTAAAAAATGCATTTAAATAGTGTTAATGATGATAATGATGATAACATACCCTATATGGCAATTTTATCTTGAAGATAAGATAGGTTTCTTATGAAACATTAAATAAATCCAAAGAAAGAATTAAAACATCCTACCTGTTCACTAGCTGGAAAATAAATTGAAATAGTTGCATAAGGTTAAGTGCAGAACAGAACCAGGTTGGGAAAGAAAGGTCAAAAAAAAAAAAAAAAAAAAAAAANAAAGAAATTTATGAGCTATGGCTCAATGAAGTATTTGACAAATTCCACTTGACTTAGGATGTCGCTGGGACTTGATTCCAAATTCCACTTGACTTAGSATGTCGCTGGGACTTGATTCACCACTCTGGTACTCCAGGGTAATGGGAGCATTACACCCAATTTGTTTTCTTTGGGTGTTACAGTAAAAATAAATATAGACTTTAACCTAACCAGTGGAAATTCCTAAACTTCTGCTACATTTAGGAAATCAACACTGCAGCAGCTCCACTGACAAGAAGGCAACATTTTCYGCATGCAGTCTCCCCTTGAGGAAGATGGCATAAAGACATGCTTGAGACCTGTTGTCCAGAGAGATGTAATATATGTTTATTRAACTGCCTGATATAATTGAGGCAGAAAAAAATTCCCTGATCATATAAACATTTTCTCAGCCTCTAATGAAATTCACAATGTCCTCAGCAAATCTTTTCCAAAGCTTAATTATTTTGTTCTTTTGATAATATTTCATAATGCTTAACTTAAATCCTTACTTTTGCATTTTAATCCTATTCTTTTTAACTACTTTGAATATAGACAAAAGCTATTTCCAAAGGCTTTTAAGATATCTGATAATTATTCCATGTAATGTTTTTTTCCTTAAAGAACTGTTCTTCTTGCAGTCTTTCTTATTGATCATGTTTCAAGAACTCGATTATTGGTGTACACAAATGCACACAGTGCAAGGTAAAGTAGGTTAAACTAATACTATAGTAATAAACATTGATCAGATATTCAGCTAACGGAAAGCTATCTGAAAATCTATGATAGTCAGCAAAAAGRGTGTAGGATTTGCCAAAGCATGTCAATACCAAAAGGTATATCAATCCAGGTAACTTTATTTCCTTTTACAATGACCTTTAATGAAACTTCTATTTATACTAAAATGTGCGGTTCTTAATTATTCCTAGTGAAGGTACCAACCTCAAGGTTACTCAGTATCATATGAATATCACAGTTGTTCAAAACACAAACTTGAAAGAATTCTTTGGCATTCTAGTTCATTTTATGTTTTCATTGATTTTTTTTCCTTTACTGTTCAATATTCAGTTACAAAGTATAAAATAAAGTTGTCAGTTATCCACAGGAGATTTGTGGTCCTTTGAGATTAAAATTGCTTGATAAACCATGAATGTGWTAACCTTTTGACTCTGCCTCAAAAATATTTCACACTAATCTTTTCATGAAGAGTGAAYATTATATAAATCGAATAAAGAGTGAAAGTCTTCTATTACTCTCTTGTTCAGCAGTTTATTGCAAAATTGACTCTTTTATAACTCTCCTGTTGAAGTTTCACAGATATATTGTGATTTAAAATATCTATTGTCCACATTTCCAATACAATGTCCTAGCATTATACAAACATTGGAAAGAAAATATCTAAGACTAAGAAGAGAGTTAACTAAAGTAGAAATGAAGACAAATTATGGGGTAAATTATCAGTTGATGTAAGTGGGTGATACTCTAGAGAAATCAATGAGGATGACTCAGTAAACGTAACTGAAAATCACAGCACAATGTATCTTGCAAAAACAAAGACACTTTTTTACACTGTGCTATTTATGGCCTAGTTGAGCAGAAGATTTGTTTCTGAGAACAAAATCTTTGATTATGTTGGAACTATTCATGCTTTTAAGATGAAGTTTCTATTTAAATGGTAGATATAAATCAAGAAAAAAAAACAGACTGCAAACATTTGAGGAATAGTTGTAGAGCAGAAAAGGTAAAAAAGATGGGGAGAGAATGTAAAATAAAGAGAACGGAACAGTGAAGCAAGGAGTCAGGGTAGGATATGTAAGCTACTGCCATTATGAGGTTGCAGTCCTGCAGTCTAATGAGGATAAATAATAATGACTTTGATTTTTTACACAAGAAGTCAGGRTGGCTGAATACAACCTAAAATGGACAGAAAACCTGCCTACTTTATGCTTTTTGAATGAATTTCTTTCCTAGTAYAATCCGTTCTACTCTCTTGCTATGTAAGTTACTGAACACATATATGTACTGACTGTCAAACTGGTGAAGATTACACATTGTTTTGCCACCTAATTTTGTGATCCTTTTACTTAATTTTATATATCATCACTAAATTTAGTCCATAAGAGAGCAAAAGATGAGTTTGYGGGAAGGAAGGTACAAGATTCAGCTCTGCTCTACATTTCTTTAACACTCCATTCACTTTGGATGAAAATATTTTTCAAGAGTAACTAAAGATTATACAGAGGCACTTACTGGGTTTTTCAAAGTACCTAGACACTTAAATCCAACTAACCTTTATCTCAAGTGCCTCTAGGCCTTTCTGAAAATTCTAACCTAACAAAATATTCAAACTGGAAGTGTTACAGCAACACATGCAAATTTTGACAGAATAAAATAAAAGTAAAATTTAAATCCTTTTTTTCCATGATGCAAAATAGACTTATTGTTCGCATTTTGATTTTGATTTTTGTGTCAAAAAATGTTCATTAATTTTGCATCTATTACTATGTCTACTTTTCGTGCTTCTTTCTCTATGCTGTAGTTATTTTTGACAGCCAGATTCTTTGCCAAAAAAGAAGTTTTAAAAATAGTTTTTACATGTTGATTATATAAACTTAACACCTTCTGTGGCTTTATTATGTAGACTTTTTACAGGTGTGAACTGCAGATTGGCCATCAACAGTTTCAGTCTGTAACCTAGCCAGTAGCTGTAAGTACTTTATGAACAGAAYTCTCACTGCAATGACTCCTGTCCAGGTTTGAAAAAAAAAACATGAAGAACTAAAATCAAGCTTGGTTGGTATTTATGAACCCCAAGATGAAAGTGGCAATCTTGAAAACTTCTATTTATTTGTTACCTTAGAATTGCCTACACTCCATAATCACCTCAATGAAGTTTCTCAGACACTTTAAAACGTACTTCCTTCWATGTCTAGAAACATCTGGACTTTAAGAGTATTGGATACCTGCTTCTTTGGCAAAGACTGTTTATATACTAGCTGATCCCACTTTATATAAAAATTGACCACTCTTAGAGAAGAAATCGGAATCTGAAATCCTGCTCTGACCRTTGAGTTTTTGAATTGTAGTCTTTCTGACTCTCATTTAAACTTAGTGARCATTATTCTCTTCTATCTCTGTCCTTCAAGAGCTTCCTTAGTAGTTTTTTTGCACAATTTAATTATCAGATTCTAAAGCTCTACACCAGAGACTTGGGTTCATAACTGTATCAAAAGTAGACTATTGCTCCAGAACTTTTGTGGCTTCAGCTTCAGCTGAGGATCTGCAGGACTATGCCTATTCACGGATTGTTTCTCCATATATATCTATCAGTGAGATTTTAGAAATTTACTGAGATGAGGTACCTATTTTACAAGTCAAAAAGATTTTTTT
>NW_028186478.1:381469-409142 GCF_003343005.1 Rhea americana | reverse complement strand
TAACTGTGAGTCTGAAAGGCATTAAAGCAGTCCTAGCCCTATACATCTAGGAATTCAAGTGCTGAGGATGAGAATGTGCTTACACACTTTGTTGAATCAGTGATAATTTTCACAAAATGAAATGCAGGAAAGAGTTGTGTGCTTTGATAAGATGAACATGAGCTTGCTGGTCGCTAAAGAAGCTTTTCTTCACACTAATTTTTCCAAGTGATACAATTTTGTACTGGATTACAGCACAAAAGTGTTGGCCATACTGTCCCTTTGTACTAGTTATAGTATGTAGTTCTGTGACAAGAGAAGCGGTACTGACTTCACTTTTAGAAGACTCACATTTTTCAGATTGTCCAGTCCAGGTTAAGATTTGTGAGACAGCAAAAAGCGGTRTTAGTAGAGTAAGACAAACCTTTCAGTTTACATTTGAAAGTGGAATTTTAGTAGAAAGTAAAGTTCAACTATCATCTGTTTGGTCTATTAATGTTTCGAGAGAGTCAGGATAATAAAGATCTAGAAGATCCTTTTTAGAGTGGCAGGTCCTTCAGGCAGGTGTTTACTTTAGGAGGAAGGTTCGGAATGAAGAATTTTCTTTTCTGTAGATTCCTTTATAGAGGCATTTGCCAGACTAATTTAATACATAAACTATTTCCTCTTATCACATTTTGATGTTATGTGCTTTTACTTGATTTGTTTCCTGAAATGATGTAGGTGGTTGGTTTAGACAATACCGTACAAAAAAACCTTATACCTTATAAACAATGAAGAATTCAAATGCTAAGGGTGAGAAAGTAACTGAAGGAGTGACAAATCATAATGAAACTCAGGAAAGAGCTATGTACTTGTTAAAAGGACCRTGAGCCACTTTCTCCCCACATAAAGTCACTGCATCTCATGCRCCAAGTGTGATACTTTTAAAGTAATTTAAAACTTTAAATTAATCACAAAAGAAGTGAACTAGCTAATCTACTCACTAATGCCACATTTATACATCAGTTCCTTTTTTCCACTGCAGGATAATTCAAATAGCATAGCTCTTACTCTTATTCCTCAGACCTCAGTGTATTGCAAGCTATAGTCATTTATTCTGTGGGCATGCCTAAGACGGATGTATGCTGCTACTTGTGCATGTGTCTTTGAATGCCCACATACACGCATGTGTATATGTGTGTGTATATGTATATGTGTATGTGTGTATATTTTATATATATATATATATATATATATATATATATATATATATATTTGTTGTTGTTGTTGCTGCTTGTTTGTTTGTTTCTTCCTGGACATAAACCAGTCATGGATAGTGATGCTAGAACAAATATGAATGAATTCTGTTTACCAAAAAATTCAGCTCGTCAAAGCACTTATACAAATGTAATAGCCTCACATTCATCCTTTTTATCATTAAATCAGTATTTATCGTCCACATCTCAGTAGYAATTTTTATATTAGTTCCCATGTCATTGATGACAATGTTGAATAGAATCATGGCTGAAAACAACCTCTTGAAATTCTCCCTTTTCATATTGATGTGGCTGTGGCATTCACAATTATATTTGGAGATCATATAATCTATTCTTAAATGAATTAAATAGATTAATAGATTAGATTGGAATGCTAATTCTTCATCATAATGACATGTTTTATTAAGTCAATATTTTTCAAATGCCTGACTRTTTTTACTTTTTTCAGATAAACTAATAATCTCAAAATATGTATTCAGATTTCTTTGTCAAGTTTTATTTTCCATAAAATCTCTTCTATCCTTTAGTTATTTATTAATTTCCAGTTATTCTATCTAAAAGTGATATTATACTGTGAATCTTTAGGTAGTCCAAGTATGATGTTCTCCCTTGTTGAATACTGACAGTAGTACTGGGCTAAGCTCTTCATATCTCCAGTATTGAAAACGGACATCAGCAGAACAGAAATCTTCCCAGTCAGCTCTTTTAGAAAAAGTATTTATTCTTTCCTCCTTGCAAATTTTCTCTTGCATACTCGTGTGGTAGCTTCCACATGCTATTATTTCTGAAATGCGATGCAGAATATGAATGAGATGCCTCTGCCTTTAATATTTTCATCATCTCAAGGTGATAAAGTGATGATTACCATATGARCTCTCAAACACTAAAATCAGATTATGCATTCAGAATCAAAGCCATAGGATGTATCCATGCAAGACTGTAGTGTCACAGTCTGCAAAACATGGATGGAAAAGTCTAATCTGGCTGAGTTCTGAACTCCTAATAGCTCAAGCAGCCTATATAAAAAGGATGGCTTTTGCAGTAGCTTAGAGATATTCACAGGAATTCCCTTTGTAGAGTAAGAAAATTACTACAGAACTGTTGGCATTATGAAGTGTTCAACATAATAGATAATTTAAAGAGCAGGTAAATTTAACCTTTATGAGGAGGTAGCCTTTTTGACCTCTTTCTTCATACCTTCCCAACTAATGAAGAGAAGTTCTGCCATGTCTGATGATCTTATGAATCAGTTTAGAAACTGGAGATCCATGCCCTTTTRTTCAATCCAGTCTCTCTAGAAAATACGGATGCAGTGGTAGCACCTGGAAAATTTGTCTTTTTGTGCCGACATAAAGCAGCTCCTCAATCCTTCTGCATCTTCATTCTTTTGGTTGAAGAATCGCCTAAATAGGCTTGAGGAGAGATTATTAACTATAAAAGTATTAATAAAATACTGTTTTAAACAAAAGTAAATACTTAGTAAAGAACTAGCACTATTACAACTATTAGTTAATAGATAGSTGAAGCCATCGGGTGGCTTTGTTTGTATAATATATAAATCCATGTCATATTCCTCAGATGCTGCTACATAACAAATCATGTCTTTCTAACAGTACTAGCAGTGGATAGGAAAAGTTAAAATATTGTCAGCTACAAGTCACTTTTTCAATTATAGAAAAAATAATCTGATGTTGTTCAAGCATACTTATTTTTGGTCTGTGTGTGTTAATATCATTAGGTAAGAATTTGTGCACCAGATTTTATCTTATTCATGACCTTTATTAGTGAGTGGCTTCTATAATAAGAGATACTTTACTGTCAGATAGTGCTTTGGATGCACATATGGACATATTTTTAACATTCCTTATTAATTTTTGTCTGGTAGTGTCTGTTATATTTTCGTATCATTTTTTTTCTGTGTGAACAGTGAAGATAAACAATTAAACAAGATCACCGTTGACCAATSAACACGAAAGGCGAAAAAAAGTATATAAACTTATACTACTTATAATAGAATTTAGTTTAGGGAGATATTATAAAAATGCTCATATTCTAAAGAGCCTTTCAAAGAAAATGAGGCTAGTTACCTCAGTGGCAAACAGGGTTGTTATGTGGTGAGGTTGCTGGAGGAACTTTGTTGATCTCAGTACTACCTGCAATCAGATGCAGTACATGATGGCATCKCAGGACAAATCATCTGCTGTTCATCRTAATACAGACAGAGGAGAGTGGTATTTCATAATACTCATGAGTCCTGRTTTGTTTTGGTCCRTTTTGATCTGTTGCACCTTGTAAGYTGATTTTTATCTCCTTGTGATTCACGCAACACCGCTGGGTGCCCTGATTATGGCCTGGTGCAGTCRTTCCTGACAAAGAGGCAGGGGAGCACCTTGATTCCAAGTTTCATCACCCTTCAGCTCTCAAAGGGAAGGATGAGGGGTGAAGGGTAAAGAGATCTAGAACCCCTTCAGATCTCCGCTGAGACAGATTATGGTGTAATACGGCTTCCCGGGGAGGAATGGTTATGGGAGTATGCGATCACAAACTTACTGATTCTGGTCTTGTGTTAGTAGTAATTTCAGGTGCTGACGTTTGGTTAATAGAAACCAGGAGAAATAGAGTTATACGTATAACCAGACTGGTCATTTCTGCTCTAATGTAAAGCACAGTTTGAGAGCAACAGGGCATACAGACAACAGAGCCAATATTAGCTCGAATTACAAGCTCTGTAAGATAATATTTTTTTCAAACATTAATATAATATATGTAGCATTTTCCCCATTAACACATTTAAGAATAAAGGGTGGGTTAAATGCAGGATACTGCACTATGAAGCAATGAAGTTTATTATGAGCTATTCTATCCTCCTCAGATATACCCCAAATCAGGGCAACATCAATAATGTTCTCATACTGGGAACAATGAAGCTTTCAACACTGTAATGAGAAACAGAAGCAATCTAAACCTGAGAAACGTGGATCTGAATCGCCCAGAAAGGATCCTAAAAATGCATCAGCTTAGCTGGCAGATAGCAATTCCAAACTGAAGGAAAAGCCTACTAGGCTGCAAACAGCAAACAGTGGAAAGACATGAACATTTTGGACAGGAGTCTTCTGGTGAATGGATAATGTTGACTGAATTTGGACAGAGGTTTCTCATAACCCTGGAAGGATTTTGACCTCCCAGCCCAGAGAAGCACTGATAGGTCTGAAAAGACTCCCAGGAAGAAGATAYATACCAATGTATATATTGATATATATTGCAAAATACAATCTCACAGCAAAATAGCTGAAACAATGTACCAACCACATACACAGTGGAATTTGACCTGTTGGAGTGGAAGAATGGAGCTAAATCTRTATATTTCCTTGACAGAAAGGAACAGAGACTTAAAATCTTGTCATATACCCTTAAAATGTGTCATATATCCTGGAGCGTACGTGCATAAGGTAGTTAATGAGCTGTAGACTCCATCTTACACCTCTTTTTTCCTCTGATGTTTGGTCTSAGTATATTATTGCAAACAAGTATTTGATGAATAAGTATTAAAACAAGAATCCCATGGAAAAATTAGTGGATTAAAACATTAATTTGATATTATATGATGAAGGTTAATAATTCTGGTCAATTTCTTGACTGTTATTTGCTCTTCATTCCTGTCAATGAGCTAATACAACCAAAAAGGTTGCCTCTGCTAGCCAAAGGAAAGCTCTTTAGTTTTGTGGGCATCACAGCTTTTAAAATTTAAGTTGCAGGGCCCATTGCTGATGTCAGTTGACACCAGTTTTACTCTGGCTTCAGTGCAGATGCTTGTCACTTAAGCAGGCAGAAATGATACCAGAACCAGGCCATAGGGAGCCATTTTCTCATTAAATACCTTGTTGCAAAATCTGCCCAGTTCTGCAACAACCATTTCCCCTAGACAGGGGAAAAACTCATGCACAAATCAAGTCTGGCATAGAACATGTGCCTGAAAGGTAAAGTCATCCAAAATATATATGTATTTATACATGTCCTGTCAATGTATGTCTGGAGAAYATCCTTCTCAATCAGTGAGGGGCCAAAGTAAAGCAGTTTTGTAATTTTCAGCCAACATTACAATCACCAAACTTTGTTTAAACAGCCCTTATCTCCATTTCAACAGCAGACAAACAATAAGGGTGAAAGTAACAGCTAGCAAATACAGATTATTTACTTGGAAATTGAAAATCTAAGCAGGTTCAAGAATCCTTGTTTGAATTTTTTTTCACTTCTGCTGGTTTGTCAGAACCAGAAAATAATGAGGGAGACTAAGAAAATCAATTCAGCTATTGACTGCTCAAAGAAGTGTGACAGAGTAGACTGACGTGTACCTGTTAGATCTCCATTATGCAACCGGTAGGTACCTGTGGCATAAAAGTGATATTCCTGCTGCTAGCTTGATTTCTTTGTCACAGCATGACCCTTCACATCTTAAAGCTTTATATCTTCCTAAAGRCAGCTGTAAAGTGCTTGAATGGCACAATTATATAGTCATTAGTTACAGGCTTTTCTTGTTTGGCGCCATGAGACCATCATATATGTCCTAAACACTGTAAGTGGTGCTCTCTCTTTTTCCATTTCACAAACTCTAATTCACAGAAGGTGTTAYGTTTTTATTACTTTCTGTCTGAATTTACTGATGTTGCATAATGGCTTAATGATTCATAAGGAAAAGGACAGTAGGAAAAGGGTGGTGAAATGAAATTTCTTGTTTGAGAAAGCAGCAATTTTGTTGACTCCTGTCAATAGCACTAAGCATTTTCTTTGATACCAGTGAGACACAATTCAAAATGCTTACAGAGTACAAATAATATTCTAGATATTACTTATTTGTGATGAATTAGCAACAGTCAAAATTCAGGAATAAGTATAAGATTTGCATAGGCACATTATTTCTTACTTTTAAAAAGCCTTTTCTTCATTTATTTCCACAAGATGATGTTCTTTCTGCACACCCCAACACACWCTGCATTTTCTCCCCGGCTGCCAGGAAGCTACAGCCTAGTCATGTCTTGCAAAAAGAAGCTGGCTCTCTCACAGACCTCCAGCTAGCAGGCTCACAGGTGATATAGRCACAAAAGGATAAACCTGACAAACAAAATCTTAAGAAGAGCTATAGAATAATTTGATTACAAAATGAAATAGATTAAAAATGATTAACCAGACTAACAGAGTATATTTTAAAGTACTGAAGGATACACTTGGTAACATAGTGGCATTTACAACAGAAATATTTTTACAGTTCAAGCTTTAACAGCATACTATCATGGGAGTTTTCATGATTCTCTCCTTTTCATTTTAAATATAGATTTTTCTGAAAAAAATATAGGTTTTAGAAAAATAAAATGAATGAAATCAAGCAAGTTTATGAATAAAGTCAAGATCTTTCTGCAACCTGTCAGGCTCTGCTGCGAGCCTTAGCCTGGCTCCTAGTGGATGGGGTAGCTTTCCGTTGCAAAGGCCAGACGCAGTGAAATGAAGGTGATGATGGAGGGAGAAGCAGGTGAAGTCCTGTGCAGACACAGCTGATGGGAAGGAGAAATTAATTTCCATATCCCTCTGAAAGGTAGAGCTAAGATATGATTCCACTTCCAAACTCAGCAGTACTAATCTTTCCAAAAGCAGTAACAGCTCCACAGAATTTTTTTAAGATTAGTTTTTAGTTTTTCTCTGAAATTCATTTGATGCCTATGTTCTCTCTCTCTCTCTTTTTTTTTTCCCCCTAGTTTTCTCACCTTGTTTTGTAACCTACTCAGCCATCTCTTGCCTCTTTCTTGGCCAGAACTTCAGCAAGGCATGTCAGTTCAGACTCTGCCCCAAGCTCCCAGGCTGTTTGCCACGGGCCCTTTTTCGCTCTCTGGATGTCCCCGTCCCGCCCTGACACATCAGTGCAGAGACCTGACATGTGCAGGGGAGCAGGCTGTCACTGGTGGAAGTGTAGTGCTTCTATCTCCCTCCTTCTCTCCCTGGAATGAGCAACACCACCCCATTTGCTTCTCCTGTATTACCACCTGCACGACATTTTTCACCTTGGTTCTCCTCGTCTCTGCGCAACTTTCTTCTTCCCCTTCAATGCACTGCTCTAGCAATTATTTGTCCGCTGCCCCTCTAGCCACAATCTTACTTCCAGCTCCCTGCCTCATGGTATGTGATTTCAGGCATTTTATATTCCTCCTTGAAACTTATGTTGATGTTGCCCCTGCCCACAGTTCTACTTTCATTCTCTCTATTCACATGCTCTGCACTCTGATTGCCGTCACCTCAGTACTGCTTTCACCTCTCTTCTGTTTTTTTTTCCTTTCTATCACCTGTGTCTTACACACTTTTAACAATCTCCTCAAACAAGCTTTTTAATCTAGCCTGGACAAAGTAGTCTTTCCATAGGTGCTCACCAGCGCTACCTCCTGTCTAATTGCATTTCTCTCAACTCTTTAGTCTCACAGCCCATTTGACTCTCCTTTCTTGTTTCCCTGATACTATATAACAATAACGAAAAGCAAATTTAGCTTGGCAGGAATCTTCTTTATGGAGAACATACCAGCTATAGGCATGGCATTGTATAGAGAAAAACAATAAATACAAACAAATCTAGTGGTTCAGTGCAATGAAAGAGACTGAATGAGAGTGCTATGCTACCCTATACGTGTGTGGGATTTGGGGAATAATAGGTCTATTTTCTGGTTAAGACAGATTAGAAGATTTGTAATACTCTGCAGAACCCCTTGTGTTGACCCCAGAGTTTTATGGGAAAATAGATGTTTATTCTCATTTTTCTTAGATAATCTATCATCTTTGCAACCAGCATTGCCAACAATGCCAACAAAACAAGTTTTGTTTTTATTTATATAAAATGAGCATCAGTAGAAATAAATAGCTATAACCGAGATCTGATATGACCTTGTATATGTATTTTTTTAAGATGTAAAAACCTTCGTACTTGTAGAGGAAGAATGTGTGTTCACCAAAGGAAGGGTGTCAATACCAATGAAGATCTTTCAGGTTAAGTCTGAATCTATTCATGCTGATGCTGGAATGTAGATATTTCCTTAGAGTGATGAAATGGGATGTGTATTTATCGTTATGATTATATAAACTTATCTGATGCAAGTAGACAAGCCTGGCCATTGTCCTCTGTCAATTCATTCCATATTTCTCTAGCATCCACAATTAGTACACTAGAAGTGTTAAAAAGTGTATCCTTTCATATTTGTTTAGGGACCTATTATAAAGGACATTTCTAATCTCTTTTTGAATCTGCAGACACAATTTGCTTTTGCGGCCTCCTGTGCCAACAACCTAGAGGTTCAATATCCAATGAGGGAAGAATTAGCTTTTAAAACTGATTTAAACTGGTATGCTATCAGTTTCAATGGGAACCCATTAATTATTTTATTTCAAAGTTTTCTGGACTGCAATTATACATTCAAACTCACTGTCTCGTTTTGTAAACCTGGATCAGACACTACTCAGGCTTATCCTTCCAACCTGAAGAATCAAAGTTTTCTGTTCTCTCTTCATAATTCTTTGCCTTCTATTATTTTAGTTGCCCTTTTCTGTACCTTTTTTAACTCTACTATGTCTTTCTTTGTCCTTAGCAATCAGCAGCTAAGGATACATGGTCATGGGACATGGTCAACCTAATCTGGGGGTAAGAGAATTTAATAAGTTGTTTTATTCAGGAATAGTCCTGAGTGTAGGGACTGGATTGCAAATGTGTGAAAACAAAAATACGAAATGTTTTAAAAGTGAAAGAGAACGTGTTTGTAAGAGAATGAAACTAGGCCATAGTTAAAATGTAAATGTCATAATTTAATGCCGTGAGTCTGTGACACAAACAAATCTTTTCTTTTTGAAACTGGGAAGCCTGTTGCACACTTGAGAAAGGACGTCACCTCTGCAGTTTATTTGACCTTTTACACCTTGAAGCCCCCATTTTTCTCATATAGAGTGGTATCCCATTGACACAAATCAAACACTTGCTTTTAGGCCTCCCTAGTGCATGCATATGTATATATAGTCTTCAGTCAGCTGTTTGCACCATTAGTACCAAAGAAAGGGATTTTTTTTTGCTTTCCTGTTGAGCATCAAATAAGAAAAAAAAAAAAAAAAAAAAAAAAGAAATATTGTATTGCATGTAGTGATGGTAAATTAACTTTTTTGCAAATACATGGATTATCAGCTCTCAGGACACTACTCACTGCAGTGAACAATTACTTTATTTTTCTCCTATTGAATTAAATTCCAGAAATTTGATAGGGCATAGAACTAGGCCAAAAAATACACTGATTTTCAATCAAAGACAATGTATCATGTTTACCAAAATCACTTAGCTGCAAAAGCTATAAAGATCCTGACTGCTACTGCACTGCATCTCACACAGAATATGTGTAGCAAAGAAATACATGGTATAAGCAGGCCAAAGATTTATTAGGAGTCTAATCAAAATACAAAAAGTAGTTATTACTGTTAGTCCAATCACAATGGCCGTAATAGCCCCAATATCTAATTATTAGCAAAAAAAACCTCATTAACCAGACAGTTAAGATTGTAAGATTTATTTCTGTTTTTTTGATTCCTCTCCTAGTATGTCTCTGCACACTATGGCCAATACTGCTAGTATACATCAAGGAGAACTGAGCAGGTGAGAAGTTGCCTAATAAATGCTCACAATGACCACAATGAATTCATTTTTTTATATACAGTTCCTCCTCCACCAACTTCATCTTCAGAAGTATTAACTCAGCAAAACAGTAGTAACATTTTGCAAGCAATGGTATAGCAATCTAAGGCAGATTATCTTTCTGACAACTGCTTTTAGACAATAAAGTTTTCTACACAGTAACCTCCTCTATTGATGTTTTGGGAGTTTCTTGTCAGTAGAACCAGGAATGTGCTTTTATTTTCCAGTAAAATCAGTTATGAATTATACTCATGTCACAATCCAATTGTTGTCCTTCAGTAAATATTTAGAAATTATAACTAATCTCAGCATTTGAAGAGAAAATTTAGAAACTATTTGAGAACTGCTTTATGATCAGTCTTTTAAAAGAATATCAGTTACAAAAAATAGTACTGAGTTTATTCCAAAATGATGAGTGTCTTGAAATGTATATATACATATTGAAACAAAATGCCTTTCTGAAGTCTATTTAACTTCTATCCACTCTTTGAAATAGACATTTTTTGCAACACATTTTAAAATAGATATCAAACTTTTCAGCATTTTAAGAAAGCAACTTTCATTACATAAGAAGATTTCTTCAGATAATAAATACTCTTCATTAAACAAGTCTACAGGCTCTACGTGCATGTTAGCGTATATATGAGTATTTATATATTTCTAAAATTTTTCTCTTCAAATATATTTACACTGAGAACAACTCGAGTTTATTGTGTGAGGTGTTTGATGACAGCTGCTCTCATTGGGATAGTCATTTTGTTCTAAGTAGCACATTGTGTAAGTATCACATTACCTCTGTAAAAAGGAGAACATTACCAGAATATTTTATAAATGAATGCTTTATACTTTTAAAATTGTAATTGTGTGGATTTTATACAGACTTCAGCGAGCTGTATTTTCATTCTCTACAATATAGCAATTATGGGAAATGTATTAAAGAGGGACAATGAGCTTGTGCTTTGCTGTCACATATGACAAAAGCCAAAGTGATTGTTTTTATACGTTTTGCTTATTTGCTTGTATGCTAAGGCTGAATTCCAGAGCTGCATTTTATTGGAGATTGAGGATGCAACTACAGGGATGATAAAAGCTCTGCAGTGTTTGCAAGTATAGACTGATCTTCCTTCCCATTTCTTAAGATTCTTGTACCACCTGCAGCAGTATCCAGCAGCTTCTGCGAAGATGGTCAGATTTTGCCAGCTTTTGGAGGCACTTTACAGGAGATGATGCTGAAGACAGCTGGAGCCCTTGAAGTTTCTAGGTCCCCAGACACTGAAGGCTTTGTAGCAAATACAATGAATTTTTGCACCTACATAGCACTTCAGAAACATTCGTTTTTTTAATTGTCAGAAACTTTCTGTGAGTGTTACCCTCGCAGGACAGGCACGCAGAACGCAACATGGAAATTAATCCAGTACCTTTGCAATTGCTTGTGCATAGCTGTGCTAGGAATAATGACCCGCTTCGCAGAGCTGCTCAGCATGTGCAGCACTCACATGGTCTCCATGGACAGACTGCTAACTTTAGATGTTCCAGTTTCCCAGTGCRAGCGGTCAGTCGTGACAGATGAAGCCTGTGTCAGGATGGGGATCGTTTTCTCGCTCTTGCTTCTGTGTTTGGTTCGTTGTAGTGTGCTGCCTCTCAGGCTGTGGAACAACGTCACCTCCCGGTGCCCTGAGGGCAGGAGCTGCCTGGCAGAGGGGCCGAGACCCTGAGTGCCAGCTGCCAGGGCAGGGGTAGCCCTGCACTCCACAGCTGCCAGTTCAGGGGCAGCTTTCTAAAAATATCAAAGGAGTCGTGCTTAAGATTTTCTTCTAGCTTCAAGGTTCACTAGACTTAAACTTCTGCCACATTTTTCTTTTTTAACACRTTTGCAGGAATAGCAAATTTGGTATACCTCCCCTTATATTTTTAACAATTATTCCTACAAGAAACAAATAAACTAATTTTGCCTTATATTTATATCTCATTTGTGYATTGACCTGCAGGAATGTAACTGAAGTTTTACATTAAAAAACTCATATCAATATAAATAGCTTTTTTAACATTTCTGAAATCTAGATTTGAGGCAGGAGGCAGATGACAGGCAAAATTCAGAAGTCTGAGGACATTACTGGCCTAGAACATACCAAAGAAAGACCTCACAAATTAATCTTATTTCAAAGTGATCCTAAGCTTATTTCAAAGTGATCCTAAGGAATTTTATTAGTACTACCGAAAGTGCTGGTAGCATTCTCTAAGAAGTGAACTCATATCAGCTCTGAGAGAGTGAACTGATACTGTCCAGGCTTATTCTATTTATGAAAATAATATTCTAAGTCAAATTCTTTATGCTTATGGACTGCACAAAAATCTAAACTGTTGTCGYATACCTGAAAGCCAGAGTTACAGGCACTCACTCCAAGACTATCACCATTCCCAAAAGGGTTTTTTCAGTATCGTGTCTTTACTGTGGTCTAATGAACTACATGTAGCATTTCCTTATGCACGGTTTTACCAAATGTGATTATCAAGGTATTTTCATATAAATTGTATGTTTAAATAAACAAAAGTTTGTATATCAAAAARCTGAGCCTGGTTGGAAAGAAGTATTTTGCTCACAAGGAGTCAATGATTTCCTTTAACTTAAATACTGGGAAAGATGTTAGCACTTTCTATTTATTGTCTAGACAGAGGCATTAGTACCTCTAAAGTTGGGCAAGGGAAGTCAATAATGCCATAGGCACAATGTTACACACTGACATCCTGATTAAGTGATGAATTACAAGAGAGTCTTGGATAAGCAAGGACAAATGTCTGACCCTGAATGTAACCTGCAAAAAGTAAATGGTTGTATAGAGATAGATGCATCCTACAKTCCAGACTGCCTTCAAAAAAAGCAATACCCTACATGTGGGTCTTGCCATACAACTGGATTTCAGCCGGTAAGTCAGGTTGGTGTTGCTACAGCTTGTTAGCTAAATGACACAGATAGACCTAAAAGCATAACCCTCACTCTCGCCAAAATATATGCCTCTGTCTCTAAACACAGTGATTTATTTTGGTTAGTCCTAGGACTGCTAAAGATTAATTCTCTGTTTTTACTTGAATGCTTGCCTGATGCAGAGGTGATTTTATAGGAGCAGCAAAACCACTAAGGATCCCRCTCTCAGGGCTGGGGTGGTTCACAAATCGTTCTCACACTGCCAAGCATCCCACCAAAACATTTTAGGGTACCCAAATGACAGTGGGGATATTCTTCAGCTYGTGGCTTTTTAGGTCATGGCAATACATAGTTGGTTGTTGATATGGAACAAGACTGGGAAAGGGCTAAAATCTCAGGGGTCGTTGCTTATGTGCAATTGCACTGGGATCTGAATTCAAACTACAGTTAGTGGTGATGTGGGTTCTCTTACAAGGTTTCATTCTCATCCACTCAAGCTCACAGGATCAAACCAAAGAGCTAGTAACATGGCAACTGAGAGAACTTTTTTTCCCTTGAATTACAAAACTATCTGAATTACTGGATTTTTGAGCACATCTAAAAATATGTAATGGACTTGCTCTTTAAAAGAGYAGGTTGTTTTTGCACTATTTTCTCTATGAAAAGACAATTACTCCCATGGGGGTAAAAATRCTTAAGTCTAAGCTGTTTTCATGGTCAAGCTACCTGACTGGTTAATGTTTTCCCTCTAGTTGTTTTTTTAGAGCTAGTTCTTAGGGGGGAAAAATGGTTACTTAGGTTTTGATCCATGTCATTAACAACTGTAAAAAATATCTATTATTTATAAAATCATACAACTTTATGGCTGGAGGATTTCAAATGGATTTTACACTGCCTATAGAGGAGAATTTAGTGTTAGATCAGTTTCTATAGTTTTAACCAGACAATCCTTCTGTAGCTAAAGTCACTTAGCTATTAAAGGCATACACAAGCAGAGCTCCCTGATGACTTCTCTGATTTTTGGTAATTGAGATTTCTAGTATATCATAAACTTGCATTGTAATTTTTCCAGAAAAAAAATGTAAGTCTCTGTATGCAAAAGCTTCCTATCGGTGCATTTATCCTTTCCAAATACTGAACACTATGTACAAGGTGTTGAACTGGAAGTTACTCAAAAATTTTATGCCAAACTAAGTGTGTTGAAAAATGCTGATTCATTAAGCATGTTAAGCTTAATTTAGCATGTTAAGCTTAATTTAGAATTAAGCATGTTTAATCTGAAGCACCCCAGATTCCTGAAGCTCCCTCCAAAATAAGAAAAAATTTGGAGGAAAACCTTCTGTGATTCCAGGGAAGGCTGTCTGAGGTGAAATGACTTAGAAGTGCAGGTCCCAGGAGTGTGTGCTGGTGGACCTTACCCAGCATGAATCAGGGACTCTTCTGCAGTTAACTGCTCAGTGAATAGACACTCTTCAGTCTCATTCCTACAACTTCCATTTTTCAAAACGTTGCCAGCAGCAAAACTGATGAAAACATCAACTATACAAAGCAACCGAATGGATTTCAGCTTAGCAGATGYGTTAGAGATGTGTTTTCAATTTGACTACCTCTCAGCCTTCAGGTGTGTGAGGTTCAAATTCTTCAGTGGTGATCTGAACACCCATTAGACTGAATTAACCTATATTCTTTTGCATCTTTAAGTGCACTAGTTTTCCTTTTATTAGTCATAAACATTTTGAAAATGTCAGTGATCAAAGGGAAGGATCACATATAATTTCTACTTTCTCCATAGGAAGTACAGAGCAAATACTCTCACACCACTGGTCTAAATGTCATTAACTATGGGTCATATCTTTCAGCAGTACTCCAGCATGAGCTGTAAATGTGATTCAGCTACAATGTGCCGAAAGAGACGACCAGGATTTTATTACAGGAGGGATTACTCCAGGACTGTGGAGAAATGCATACACCAATCTCTTCAAATTCAGAGGACCTCCTGGGTCTAATTAGCAGGTCTGGGAGGAAAAAAGCAACGCCTGTGGTAACATCTGGGCATATAAGCTCTGACAAAGGGGTCAGAGGAAGCTATGATGTCACAGCCTCCTTTCAGGGTTTTTTGTTTGCTTGCTTGTTTTTTGTTTTCTGGATTTTTTAATACCTTTTGTTAATGCTTGATTTCCTTCCTTTCTCTTTTAAGAATTTCCGTACTCATAATACCACCCCTCTGCCTAAGACGGTGTCATTAAGTTTTCCTCTATTTTAATGGGAGCCAGGAAGTTTTAATAATTTCCAATTGTTCCTGGCCTCRGAGATATGTGATACATATATGCATATAGGATGTGCCTGCATGGCTAGTATTCAAACACCACTTCCTCCAAGCTCAAGAGAAAATGTGGGCCCGCTGCTGAACGGGGCTGGGGCCCTGGTGACAAGAGATACAGAGAAGGCAGAATTACTGAATGCCTTCTTTGCTTCAGTCTTCACTGCTAAGGGCAGCCCCAGGAATCCTGCAGCCTGGACGTGACGGAGAAAGTCCGGAGAAGGGAAGCCTTTCCTTTGGTTGAGGAGAATGGGATTAGAGACCTTCTGGGCAGGCTAGACRTCCACAAATCCATGGGCCCAGATGGGATGCACCCACGGGTACTGAGGGAGCTGCTGGATGTTGTTGTCAGGCCGCTCTCCATCATCTTTGAAAAGTCACTTGGTTAAGTCAGATTTACAAATGTGATACTATTTGATACTAAGTCTTCCAAATAAGCTAAGAGAAGAAAAGTGTTCTTTTGTGGACAGTGGTGTTGAAGTGCTAGCTTTTACAAATGCTCCTGAACCCCCAGCTATTTCAGATTAAGAGAGTTCACTCTAAAATTGAAGGGAGGTTGAACTGAATCAACCAGACACTAAGCACTGAAGAGACTTCAGGATCTGGGAAGGTCAAAGCCTTTTTTTTTTTTTTTTTTCCTTTGGTTCCAAACCCATAAAGAACTACGTATGTGCGTGCTTACCTTCACGCACAGTTTGCCCAGTCCCACTGAGGTAAACAGTACTGCTTAGAGCATATGAAATAAAACTTTGCACAAATCTTTGTAAAACTGGAACTACTGAAGCAGTTTATAGTAACCTTGATATAATAGGATTATTTTGATGCAATATGCATACATATAATTAAAATAGGGTATTTTTTAATAGAAATACAGTTTTAAAATCTTTATTCTTGTTTTCTTAGAGAAATAAGAATTTTTAATCACCAAACTAAGGTGGTAAAAGATTCATTCACAAGCATATAACAAASTCTCATGGCATATTTTGAAATCCTCCCAAAAAAATCAAAAGAAGGGCCCAGATGYAGTCAACATAGTTCATAAGACATGATGAATGATCGCATAATTGGTAAGGTTGGAAGGGACCTCTGGAGATCATCTAGCAGGATCACCTAGAGCATGTTAGACAGGGTTGCATCCAGGCAGGCTTTGACTGTCTCCAGAGAAGGAGACGCCACAACCCCTCTGGGCAACCTGTAAAATGATTTCATCTGAAGAAGATTTCATCTTCAACAGGAATTCAGGGCTCTAAGTCTTTCATATAAAYATATTTTAGATGATTCTAAATACATGTTTACATGAATACTCAGGATGTCTTTTTCAGTTCTCCCAGAAAAAAACAGTCTAATTTCTGGAAAAAGAAAARGGTCACAGTCTGAAGACAAACTAGTACCTCGACAGAGGAACAGCAACAGGAAGGTATATATGAAGCAACTTTCTTCAAGTGCATGAAAATTTTTTTCATATTGCTTGTAGCAGAGACACTATTGAAGGGAGAATGGGATGAGCATTAGGATGATGGCAAAAACCTTTGAGGAGRTCTCCTTTGAGGAGATCTGAGAAAAGGTTAATATTAGCAGGCAGGCAGGATCCAAATAAACTAAGAAGAGTCTGGGACAGGGAGTAGGGCAAAAATTAACTCTATCACCAACACATAGAAGAGTCATCATTAGAGATACAAGAATAGAAGTGGTTATCTTTAGGAGAAGGATCCCTGATTCTGTGTTTTTCTGACTGATTTCAGAAGGGTAAAAAAGCACTGCAAAATCCATGCTTAATTTCTTTGTGGAGGATCACTGAAATGGAAATGAAGCATCCTACTTTTACAAGTTACTTTGCACCAGGGGTCTGTGCTGTGGACTGACAGACTGTTATTTTACTGGCTATYCCTCAAATCAGTCAAATCAATGTGGTCCTACACAGCAGCTAATGCTACTTTGGGAAACTGGATGCTGCCCCTTCCATCACCAGCCTTACTGGAGCCCAGGCCACAAGTCAGGTTTGTCAAGCCCGAAGTGTCTCAAGCAAAACATTTCAGATGGAGTGAATGGATGCTACACTTATTCTGATAACTTCCCTAGGCCTCTTGTAGTCAAAGGAGAAAGATGGGCACCTCCCGAGTCAGTTCAGAGCAACTAAATGAGGCTGGTGCTTCAAATCACTCTTTGGAGTAACTGGCTCCCTATTGACTATGGAAGCCTTGCTAAGCTTAGGTTAGCTTTCATGAATGTGTTTTTTCTGATGAAATTCTTGACTATTTCCAACAACCTCTATTAAGAACCTAAATGATCTTTRAAACAAATTTCATATAAATTATGAACTCTATTTATTTGCTAGAGGAACAAGATCTTCCATCAGCTTCCATGGGGTTTTACTCAGTTTCCTTCCAAAAGAAACAATATACCTATTAGCTATATTGCTAGGGAGAGCTTTAAAGGCTCTGTGTTCAATTCTCAGGTAGCCTGACGAGTAGCACTGATAAAGTCTCTTTTTTCTTTAAAGGAAAGTACCAATACCAGCTTTGTGATGTCCTTTGACATACACTGATGAAGAATGATACATGAGAACTGAAGACTATTCTAAATAATTTGAGAAAAAGGAARTGCAATCCTGTTTCTGGCTGTTTTCTGACTTACCATGAAGTTGTATGCCCATTCCTTCCCTCTTTGAGAAACCGAATGCCAAAAAGGAGGAATTTTGGTTGAAAAAATGAAAAAAAAACTTTATCTAAAGTATTATTGTCATCTTCCCCAGCTTCTTCCCAGAAGGTGCATTTCCCTATGGAAATGTAGTGGAACACAGTACAGTATCTGTTACGTTACCCTGCAGGTAACTTGGCATTTTCAAGAAACTTTTTGGAATATTCCAGCACCCACTGGTGAGAAGATGTTTGATTTTTGTYGTGCATCTCTTAATGAAGGGAGGGAAGCATTGAATGTGTTGAATCAGCAGCATTTACCTATCYGACAGTTCCTTTCCAATGGTCAGTCTTTCTACTTAGACCAAATCCTAGCTGCCATAGTGGCCACAAAATAGCTTTCTCAGCTCCCAGAGGGGCAATTTAATTCAGCTTCTGCTTTCTTAATATTCATAAATTATATACTAGAGAACTTGATAATTAAATAACAGAAGTTCAAGACTGACTTTATAATTAAACTTATGGTAGAGGATCCATTGTTATAAATATCTTTGATCCCTGTTAAACTCCTGAGAGTCTTAATGCACTTTGCAAGATCTCTTCATTTCTTCTACAGTGTATGTAATTTGTAATGGAAAGTAGGTTTTAAATCTTTGCTTAACTGAAATGAGAGTAAAATATAAATTAAAATAGCAAATTAGGATTTACATATATACCTAGCATATTATATACATACCTAGAAAATCATAGAATGCCTGCATCAGAGAAGATGTTCCTTCAGTCCAAAGGTAACATAACCTACCAGACTATCCTCCCCTTCTGAGGGAAACAAACAAACAAAAAAACCCATTCCTGCTCTTTTCAGCCTGGAGCGGTCATATGTTTTTGTGCACCTATGAAACACTGCCAAAGGCAGCTGCCTGTCACACACCATCAGAAGACTGGAGAGATATGGAAGTGTAAAGGCAGCCTCCTCAGGTGCTGTTAATGAAGGAGCTGAGGGAGCTACTGAGGCTCTGCCACCAAAAAGTTTAAATTTTAGAGGAGGCTGGGTAGTGYGAAAACACCTGAGGGTGGGAAGTCACTAAGTAGTTTAAGATGATTAAGCAATTTTATTATAACCATTAAAGGAATATTAGGTTTTTGAAAGGCTTAGAGATTTTGTTAGTTAATGGAACACAGTACAGTATCTGCTTAGTAGAAATACAATAATAAACTTTATGACGTGTCAAGCCATTATGACTAATTAAAAATGATTTGACAACTTAACTGCCACTAAGATGTATAGAGATATAGCCTTTGGACTCTGCTTGTCTGATCTTCACCTAGAAAGATAAGAGAAGTTTGAGTGATGCAGTATAAACACAGTCATAATGAATCCGTCAAGTACGGTACTCTGAATTAGCTGTAACCAAAAAATCATTAGCAAGTGAATATATGGGAGACAAAAAGAGGATGCAAGATTGGTATTTTAAAGTTGTTCCCCCACTGAAACATTCTGATGTCTACTACTTGTCATATTTCTGGCAAGCTGAGAGTATGTGTGAAATTGCTTGTATATTTTGTTATTACTACTGTTTTTCATCTTGTTTAGCTTTTGTCTGTGAAAACATACCACACAACAAGAAGCCTTTTAGGTTTAAAGTGATAAATCTAATAAATTAATTTGGAATTTAATTGACTTTATTTTTACCTAAACGATATCACAATGGTAAAAGCTATTTAAGATAAAACATCATATCTGAATTTGGATTTAAGCCATAAGTGGAAAAAAGTAGAGAGGTAATTTTGTAATGGAATGGTTTGGAACAGTGTAAGCAAAACTATTCTGTTTGTGAGTTGAACCACTGTTATTTGTACCTATTATTTATTATTCATTATGTATTTATTTRTTCAGTTTATCTATTTATTCTGGTCTCTTCATTTCCTTCCATATAAAACATCTTCTGCATATTATTATCCTACATTCTTAATTATGRAGGCAATATGTATTGGAAATTTATCTGAGGAGCCTGCTCTACAGTGTGTGTTTGTGTGCATGTGTCCGTGTGTATGTGCTTACCTGCACATGTATTCCTGCATGTGTGTATACAAACTAATAAAAATACCTTCTGTAAAAATTTATGTCACAATATTTTTGTCACAAATGCAACAAATGTAATCCTTGATCCCAGTGGCTTTTTTTTTTTTTTTTTGGTCACAAAGGTTTGCCTGAATTCTAAGTACATATAGAAAAATAATGGAGACAAGAACATTGCATTATGTGTCGTGTATTAAAACCTTGAAGTAGTACTTAGCACTGCAGTTAACAAGAATCAGTGTCTTGCCAGCGATTCGGAGGCTGGCAGCTGCCTTTTTAGGTTTCTGYGTGATTTCTCTGCACTTTTGCAAAACATGTTGGGAAAACCATGCTAGTCCTATCTTTTTTTTTTTTAATAGAAAAAAGTGCCATTTCAAGCACAAATATATAGTCTACCTGAATTTTTATAAAGATTTTATATAAAGATGCAATTACGGGGACAATAGTGGAAATGTTTACAAGATGTATTACCAATTAAGTTAAATAATAATATATATTTTTTTCCCACAGTGTTGAAACACCATTCACTTTTTTATTTTCACATATTGAAGAWAACAAAAACAGTTAACATCGCTTGGGGGGAATTGGAAGAATAAAATTTGAATTATTACTAACTTACTTGGTGGTAGAGAGTTACATTGCAGCACAAGAAATGAATTACAGTATGCCAGCCTCTCAGACTTTGTCCAAAACAATCACCATGAAGAACAATTACTCAGAAACTGGAAAGAAAAGAAGCTGACAGCCATTTCTGTCATGAAGACAARTTTCTCTTAGCTCATTTGGTAGGAGGACAAAATGATAGGCCTCTTCAGCCATAGGATGCAAAATGTTGTTAAATATTTAGTCAAATTATCAAAATTTTGACAATATTTTTCTTTGCACTAGTGGCAGTTTTCAGTCTTCTATCAGTTGAAACGACTGATTTTTTTTAACAAACATTCTCTGTGAATAATGCAATATAAGTAGTACATGAGAAATCTGCTCTTTTTTGTTTATTGGTTCTCATGAAATTGTTAGTATGGCTTATACTGGATTGTTTGAACTTTCGAGCCTGTGAACTTAATTCTTGCTTTTGTACTTACACCAGTAAGCCTCAATTAGTTGAAAGAATACTAAAAGCAAACACAAAGCAGCAATGATATAAATATAATGAAATTTACTGTTGAATTCAAATAGCTAGTCAAAAGAATCCGAGGAGGTGGGGTTTGCCCGGTCCAGCTCCCCTCACATCACCGAGCAGTGACAAAAGGTTCTAGTCTGAGTTAGATTCTGACTCTGGATTTGCTTAGATTTGCAGATGTAGAGTTGTATCATTATGAATAYTTCACTTGCACATAAATGACTGCCTGAGAGTATGCTGCTTTCACARACTTAAAGGCAAAACTTCACAGATGTTGAACTGTATAATTATCCAAGCAGACAAACCTGAATTTTTATATAAGAGAGGCTACTCTCCCACTATTTTGCAAGCATTTTTCAAGTATAATGCTAGGGTGCAATTCTTTCACTTTTTTTTTCTTTTTTTTCTTTTTCTTTTTTTTCTTTTCTTTTTTTTTTTATTTTTTTTTTTTTTTTTTTTTTTTTTTTTTTTTTTTTTTTTTTTTTCTGACTATAAGTCTGTTAATTCACTGCACCTTTCTTTAAGGTCCTGATGTAAAGCCTGAAAAAACTATTGAGAAAAGTCCAGCTAATATAAATTACCTCTGAATTAGGCCACTTGAATATCGACAATTTTCAGAGTTACGGATCCACTTTGTTTCTGCCTGAACTGATGATTTGATCTGGTTGACAAAAGATTAGAAAGCTTACATTTGATAGATTTGAAATCTGAATTGAAATGAACATGTAAAATATATTTTTAAATAATACACTGGTATTTCTGAGGATGTCACAGTGCTAGTGAATGTAACTATTTTGTCTGTTCTCTGATAAGCATGTCTAAAATTTTTAAGAATTTCAGCATTGTTGAACAGCTACAGGAAGATTTACTAGCTATCTTCATGGCTAGTAAATGGCTAGTAAATCTCAGAAACTGAATTCCCCAGATCTTTCATGTTTTTTATACTTTCAGGAAACCAACAGAAACTTCTCATTTTCTTCTCCATATATATGTATCAGAGAGATTTATCTCAATGTGGCAAAAGCTCATAGACCCTTAAAATAACAAACAAGTATATAATCTTATCTTTTAGATGAAACATAATTTTCATCTGAAAATGACTTTCCTTCCTTCATTCCAGCTAAACTCTATGTAGATTCGTTTTATAGGCATCACATACATCTGAGTACTACAGCTTATTTTGGTAATATCTCAGATCACAGCTTGTAAAATAACCTCTGAGACACTGGAGAGCTGAAATCAAGTCCTGAAGACTTGGAAGAAGAAGTTYTGCCTCGGAGAATTTGAACTTACATTTCTTCTTAGGAGCATGACAGAATTAGGCTCTTAATGTATCACTTCATGATTTTCTATGTAGAAGGTGACCATTTAATGACATTAGATATTTAAATCTTTAAATAGTCATGGAGATGAAGAGAGATTGATTCTTAGCCAGGTAATTAAGACATATCCTTAGCAGAGGTAACTTAGATTTGTCAATACACCAGTAAGTTCTTAAGACAAAAGGAAAAATATGGAGTAAAGTAAAGGTCAGAGACTAGGAATTACCTCCCTCACGTAAGTTCACTAACCATTAGACTATATATTTTTTATCCTATTTTACTGGTAACCATATAACTAAGCAACATCAACAGGAGGRATTTGAGAATTGTGGACACATTTGCGGCAAAGGAATCCTGAAATTCCTTTTTACTGCATTCAAAATAAACTCGGGATCTGAGACACCTTAGTTTGTACACTAACCACAGATGTCTTCACAGCAAAGCAGACTCTTCTCTTCTTACATCATTCGTACTTTAAAAGAGAATTCATATCTCCTCAGGTTTTGAAATGAGCAACTTCAGCACTGGACTGATTCGGAGCTTTTCATCCCAAGAGGCACTCTGTATAAGGTGCTTATGGCTAGGAAATACATGGAGACTYGGAAATATATTCAGTAGATGTGGGGGAGAAAGGTATTTAACTTTTGGGAGGGGGGTATACCATGAAACATAGAATTGTATAAGGCCTTTTGGAATACTGTACCAGACTGCAGGATTTACAGAGTAGATGGAGGAAAGGTTTTAAATACTAATGCCCCTGACCTGACACCTGCTTGAACTTTGATTGTTGTAAATGCAGCTGGGTGCTTCTTATATAGTGGAAAATGAGCTTTACGATTGTAAAACTAACTCAGAACTTCCCTGTGAAAAGTTTAGCATGACAACGCTCATCAGTCACGCTTGAGGAAAGTATTGTATGAGAGAGGATGGTCCCATGTCCCACCTCCAGGCCTTCTCCTGAGACCCCAGGAAAGCAGCTTATTCTTTTTTTTAGTTCAAACTGCTAAAATACATGGAGCTAATAGCATTTATTTGCTTTCAGTTTTGTCTAGTTAGATTTAAATGCTGACAGTAATAAAACAGAAGTAGATAAATTGGGAGCATGATATCAATTTCCACCTTACAGATGTCTCTGTAGGACAACTGCATGTGATAGCAACCCTTGGAGGGATGTTTAWATTAAGCATTATTTTTATTGAGGAAAAGAACAGATCAGAAAATGAAAAATGAACAGCTGCTACTTCAATTGGTTATGATTTTCTACTGGCAGAGAGTATACAATCTAAATGAGAAAAATATGTATTAGATCTATAACATACTTTAGCCATTTTTGCAGAGAAAACATTTATGAACAAATCAGATGGGAAAAAATATCTAAATAATAAAAATGATGAATGGCTGTTGGGAATGTTTAATAAATAATCAACACCACACTCTTAATGCTGGCTAMAACCTAGGGTTAAACCTGTGCTCCATTCAGAGGGATCTGAAGTCAACTATGAAGCAAATCTGCTGACCATTAACGATGTTAGGTGAGAARGACTGCCTCAGGCATGGCCGGAACAGACACCAGGGGGTCCAAAATTCCCCCACACCCCAGGACTCGCATGAGCAGCAAGGTTATGAACACAGCTCCCCTCATCTCTGCTGCTCCTATTGGTAACTGCACACGAAAGAACCTAAACTCCCAATTTATAAAAAAGCCAGCGGTGAAAAGTTATCTGGGTTCCAATCTGCCAGTGTTTCTGACTCAACATGATTAACAGGAAGGAACTGGTTCTCAAAATCTGCACCCTTTTCAAAAGCTGCAGTTGTCTTAGATGCACAGAGCATATCAAACAGTCATGGACTGGAATGACGTTAAAAGAACAAAGAGGAGTGAATCACTCTTCATGTGTTATTTGTTGCACAGTTCTCATCAGAGATGCTATATATTTGCATTTTAATTCATGAAAAAATCTACAGAATTCTTATCAGTTACAAAATTTTTCTTTCCCTCTTTTCAGCTTCAAAATTAGAAAAGCTCAAATGAAGGAAGTACACAGTTGCAGGAGAATGTATCACCAAAAGACTATTTCATTGAAATTACCACCCACAGTAGAGTTTAAGAGTTTGGTTGATGGATCCTGACTTGGAAATTGCAAATAGCCTCAGCAAGTATTCAGTTACAATGACAGCATGCAGAAGTCTCCTACTCACAAAGCACCCTGGTTCATGACAGTTTATTATTTTCCCATCTATAAATACACTGAATTTCCTATTTATGCAATATGACTATTAGTTTCCTGGATACTCACTGTATGTGAAATGAAGTATGCTGCTCTTTTTTTTGTACTGTCTTGAGTACATGTAATTGGTGCTGCTCCTTTGAACCTGCTCAGTTCTTTGAGAAAATTAAATAGCATGTGAGGACAAGATAGGTCAGTGTCACTGATAATATCAGCATGACAAGGTCTGACCTGGAGCTGGATCATCACCAGAGCCATTGTAAGTGATTAGCAAAGACCAAAGAGATGAAAACAGCACAAATTCTGAATTAAACTGAAATAGACATGTGATTTTTTTTCTTTTGAGGAAGTTTTTTCTTTAAGTTATGGGTAACGAGTTTGTAGGCACCTCTGTTTAAAGAGGAAATTGCTTCTGCTATTTTGTGTCTAAAGTAATTTATCCAACAAACTGCCTTGAGCAAGCCTCCTCTTAACTTGTATCATTGGGGGATATATTGTATATGTTTATGAGACACAAATATATGGAATTAGTTGATGCCAGGAAAAAAAATATCAGAACTGGTCTGACTTGTTTTCTTGAATTCTCATTAGAATCTGATTAATGTACATTACAGTGCAACCTGACCTATGCAGTTTGTAACCGAGGCATTAGCAATTTCAGTAAATACACTCTCTTAGGCAGTTGGCTTATGTAATTGTGTAACTCTGGTCTAGAAAAAGGTTGGTTATTCCTATTTATGTCCTGTGCCTTGAATGCAAAAGTGATCAAAGATCAAAACTTTACACCAGCTGCATTTAGGCTGAATTCTCCTCCTTTCCCCATCAACCTCTGCATTATGCACATGAACATAYTGTCTACACAACATTGCAAAATACCCATGCAGCATCTGTGACAGCCTAAACACAAAACTGGACATTAATGATAAGCCATAATGTATCAGAAGAGATTTGCCAGAAGAAAAGAGAGATTAGGGGAATTTTTGACTCTCCCCACCCGTGGGGCTGGCCAATACAGCATATGCTCATGTTATGCAAGGTGTTTTGTGGCTGTGCAGCTCAAATTTAATCCTGGTTGTTTCTGCCTKTTTTCTGTTTCACAAACTGCAAAGCTGAATATATCCCTTGCAAAATAGTTTTCTCCAGTGTAAGGCAGTTGTGCAATTAAGGCCTGATTACCTCCACACCATTTCCTCTCCAAATCTTCAACCTCTTCCACACATTTCAAATACTGGTCATGTTAATGGAAAAATGAGGGTGGAAAAGATAGGGCTGAGTGCTCATTAAGTACTGCCGGGGTAACTGCTCTCATGAAGTCTCCTGGAAGAATCTGCCTTCAGATTCTCCCAGACTGTGATAAAYCTTGGTTTCTTTATCCAGCCTCTTTGTTCACTAAAATCGTGCTCAGGAATTAACAAGAACGAGAAATCYGAGATACTTTGTTATTAAGAGATGCTTTCCAACTTTGATCTCTTCTTTCTCACCCAAGTAGCACTTTCCTAATAATTTTTTATATATATATATATTTACTGTTCACAAATTGGCCATGGTTTAGAGGAAATATTGGATTATCAGGATTTAGTTCCTGAATATTAGTCTTCTTTTTTCTTTCTTTCTTTTCTGTCTTAGGCTTTCATCAGTTAAGTTTTCTGCACTGTTTTTCCTATCTAAATGACAAGTTCATGTCTGATCATTTTGTCAAGATAGTAACGACAGTAACTTGACTATCACTGCCATTGCTTTTTTYCTTGTCTCCCATTCTCAGCTCTTTCACTGAAAAAAAAAATCAGATTTCAAAGATCTGCATGCAAGCAGCAGGGCTTTACCAGTCTTAATGGTATTTGTCTTCAGCGAGTGGCTGTACACGGAACACATTTCAGGAACCATAAAAAGGCCAGAGCTGACTTCAGTTCAGCTCTGTGAAGGAAGACAAGYATACTGCTTTGGAAAGCAGAAAGCCTAGGTGATTTGAACTTAGACTCCCTCCTGCTCCAGTTCCCATTGAACCATAAGTGCCTACCCAGSGCAGAGAAATAAGGGAAATTAAGGAAGCTGCATTTATACCTTTACAAAGAAAGAATAGCCATTGATTCAGAYACTGATTATACATGGCAGTTTTGTACTCTGAAAAACAAAAATATCTCTACAGATTAGATCTAGCCACATATATTTTTCATTTCCAATAGCCAAGAAACTAAGTTGTCCTAGATCATGTGTCTTCCACTTTCTTCAATTTTGACCCAGTAGCAACCAGAGCATGGAAAAGGAAGCAAACAGACAAATAAATGGTCATGGGAATGTCAGCCTTGTCCTAATAAACGAAATATCACTTTAAATGTCAGCTAGCCAGATGTATCATGAAAATTTATAATCTATATAAATATTGCCTCAGAAATTGTAGCCCTAGGTATGATATTGCCTTGCATTCAGGACAGTTAATATGCCATCGTCTATTGCGACCGGCTCATCAGCACAAGAAAGACATCCTGGAGTCTGCTTTATTTTAGTGTGTGCTACACATAACCCTAAAGGCAAGCATCCATTCCAAGGATTTCGTTTCAGAAAGATAATAGCTTTGTAAATATTTCTTTTCAACTTAAAACAACAAAGATATTGATTATAATCAATTATTCCATGTGCTGTTTCACTGAGGGAATAACTTTTTTCACCTACTAACGATAGATATACTGGAAACAAAATGCCTTCTCCAAGCTGTAAATACTTTGGCAACAGAAAATTTCTAAGTCTAGTCCTCCAATGCTGTGCACATACTTATCTTTAATCATATGTGCAGTTCAACTGAAATCACTACTTTCTGCACCACTCAGTACATAATTGGAGCTATTCAAGCAGGATGTAATATTTTCTTCAGGTGACTTCCTGCCTGAAAAAATGAGGAATTATCAGAAATAGTCATATTTGTGATCTCTCTACCRTCTATGTCAGTTTTCTAAGTTGTCTCATGAAAAGGCAAAAAAGTAAAATAGTATACCACATGAATTTAGCCAGGAAATTAGGTTGTACTTTATCTTCTTTCCTGCACTAACTTTACTAAATTGTGTCCTGTTTTACAAAAAGCAGCCTGGGCCGGTATGTAAGCCACAG
>NW_028186478.1:281128-381325 GCF_003343005.1 Rhea americana | reverse complement strand
TTCACACTCCAGTTTTCTCCATGTTTGCTTGTTTCTAATCCTGAATGTAGGTGCAGGAATAGCTGGAGAAGAAGGGAGAAGTAGAGAGCAATATCCAAAACATGGAACTGGTAAAAAAACTTTTATGCTGATTTTATTTTTCTGACTCTCCTAACATGTCACTAGAGGAAATACAATTTCTCTGACCTGGCCTGCATTATGAGCCTATAGGRGGTTTTGCTTATTTGTTGTTTGTTTGTTTTTCATTCAAGTAAAATTCTGGAACATAAAAACAAAAATACAGACATCAGGTTTAGAACAAGAAGGCACAAAATGATGGGACARTAAGTGAGTGAACAAATATCCAGTCAAAACCAAGAGATTCTATAAAGTATTTCATGATGATAATGAAAATCCATTTCCTTTTTAGATAAAGGAAATTTTTATGAAATTCTAAGCTAGAAATAATGTTTACTTTCCTTTGGCATACTCCCTGAATGGGAGGCATTCCACTGTATTAAATAAKAGCTGTTTTTTATCGTTTTGTTGCATTATGGTCAGAGAATTTTTGTTTAAAAAAACTAAGGAAAAAATTTTATAAATTAAGGCTATCTAAAAGAGGAAGACCATTAAGGGAAAAGAGCAATCACCTATTGTATCATTTCTCTTCCAAAGAAGCAAGCCATTAAACCTATTATATCCCTTAAGCAAGAAATGTAATAATGTTAGAAGTTATGTAAAGCCTATCAAACAATATGAATTTTAGAAAACTGAAATCATTTACAGAATATGCCAAATTCATCTCAGATGGCTCTCTAGTGACTTGGATGGGCTTAGAGTGTCTATTACAGTAGCTTACTATACAWTAATTCAGATGGAATTGTTTGTGCATCAGTTGATTCTAAGAGTATTTGTACTTGAAAACTCAAGAATGCTGAGGATCATCTTTTCATTATTCTCAGAACAATTTATTTCTGTAATATTTGATGGGAAAGTAACTCAAGCTACATTTCAATGCTCTTGCACATTAATTTAATCATTAAAGTTTATCTTAATCACAGACAGCAACAAAATCTATAGCAAGATTCCAGCTGTGGCTTTTTCTTAAAAACAGAAGATTGTTTTTATAGCGATTTTTTATAGTGATTAGAGAATAGACACTCTGAAACATGTACATTATGACTGTGATCTGTATTTTTTTTTTTTGATTAGTTACTTTTTTTTTCTTTTTTCCAAAGAGTAGGTGCAGTGTTCTTATTAACCTTAAGCTGGAACTAGACTTTMCCCTAAAGTCTAGATCCACAAGTTTTTTTGTTCTCATGGGAAGTAGATGTCTAGATAGCTTTAAAATTCTGTACATAAGAAGCAAGGCATCAATGTAAGGCTGAGAGACTTCAGTTCTCTTTGAAGTCAGTAGAAATTGAACAGTCTTTAGTCAACAGTCTGTAATTTGCCAGTTTGAACTGTTAGACAGCATCTCTATTTTTAAGGCTTCTTGGTTTAAATAAACTGGGCAATAAGAAATACGGCAAAAAAAAATAAATGATCAGTTCAGGCGTGGGTCTAGGCAAAGGATTCTTTTATCTTTTATCACACCAGAACAGGGAAACAAAATGCATTTAGAGCAAGGCATTTTATTTCTTTCAGCTAAAAAGCCATTTCTAACACTGCCCTCATTTTCACGCCTGAGTTACTCTTTATTACTGGAGCTAGTTCTTAGTATATTGTAATTCTATTCTTATGTAAAAGGGGGGAAACTAAGGGAAATCATAAATTAAAAGGATTTTGGTAATGGGACCAGTGTCACACTGCTAGATCTTTTGGTAGCAAACATTTGGATACTCGTGTTACCCAAAGCAATCTGCTTTCAGTTTGCTGGTCAGGCTCCTATACTGTATGGGGAACAAGTAAACAAAAAAGAAAGAAAACAGATTGAAAAATKGCTAGTCAGCAGAAAACGTTGAGGAGGGGCACGTAATCTCGGCTAGAGCACCCTACAGCCGTGCTTTTCTGCTGTTACGGGAGGCGAAGGGCAGAGCAAGGCGCTCTTTCCCAAAGCCCGGGAGTGCACCTGGRCCGGGTGCGTCACTGTGGTGCTCACCAGGCTGGGGAAAGAGTGAGCATCAGCATGGTCTGCTGGAGCTGGCTGGAGTAGCCATCTGGGGAGCTGATGTCCTGTCTCCGGGCGTATGTCTAAGCACTTTATACGAACAGCTGCAAGAGTGGAGACTGATATTACCACCCTGAGAATTTGGGAGCTGGGGAGAAATCCTTCCTTTGATCAATAAATACATGTTATTAATGGTGATAGCTGAATCTTATTTTTTCCTGTGAACCAATCGATGCCAGTAAGATACTTTGTTTTGCTGGGAGCTATGGTTTAGGAACTCGCACACCAGTTTATATCCCAAAGGTCTTATTTTTTCTTACCGATAAACTCCTTAGCTTCTGACTGCATTTTCCAGACCTCTCAGGTCCCTGCTGTCAGAAACGCTTACATTTTTTTCCCTTCTTACCCTGCCCTGTTACAGTCTTCCGTCCAGGAAGGGTAGAGAGAGCATGTCTTCTTCCTACTCAAAACATTTTCCTGATAACCGAAGTTGATAGTTCTGGTTTAACAAACTGATGTCTTCTTCCCCTACCTTCATCCAAAAAAGAAAAAAAAAAGAAAAAAAAGAAAAAAGAACAAAAAATCACTTTGTAAACCACTGCTGGAGGTATTATGGGCAAATTAAAGCTTAATTTTTAAGTTACTGAGGCTTCAAACTGAATAACACATGAATGACAAGGCTTGAGTAACTGTGTTTTCACTCAGTACCAGAAATGTAGGCATTGACACCTCTCAAATGCAAGTGTACCTCATCCAGAAAATAGGAAAATTAGGAGAAAAAATCATTTTGAAAATCAGGGGGCTGTCTCTGTTATCATCACATCACTTTCAGATGTGGAAATCAAAATGATTCTGATGAACTCAGTAGATGCCCCAGCCCTGAAAGGAGCACTGATGTTCAAATTAAACATCTATTCAAACAATAAACAAGAAAAATACGATTGGTTCTACTCTAATAATTAACAGCAATAAACAAGAATCCATGTTTGAAAAACATCGGTCTGTTTAATGATCTTTAAAATGTCATAGAAACAGTCATAAGGGGAAATGCAAATGGRTGCTGCATGTTATCAGTATATTGCAAATGGTAATAAACTCTAATAAACGCAAGACTGATGAGACTGAGGTTTGAACTGCCAGTCAGAGACACATACTAAAAATCCTGTCTATGATTTGTGAAGACAGTGCAACAGAATATAAACACTTAATTACTTCCCACCTCCCCAGTACAATGTCAGTCAAATTTATTGAATTATCTAACAAAATAAAATGGTGGCTTTTCCACCCAAAATTTCAACATTAATTTATTAATTAACAGTTTAGACTTATAMTCAACGCTTGACAATATCTGAAACAGAACAAGAGCTTACTTCATCCTGTTTAAACTGAGATATCATAAGAGGTRTATTGAACAGGATTACATATTTGCTGTCCTGCACGATGTCACTTTGTTTTGCACTGGAAATCAGAGTCACACCAGGAACACAATAACATTAGTTCACTTTTCTGTCTTTCAAGGCCGTGAACTTTCTGATTAAAATAAAGGTTTTACTTCTAATATTTAACCATTGGATGCATTCAAGAAAAGGGAAAACTATTCATATTACTTCTAAATAGCTAAATCATATTTACTCACAAACAGGCTCATTACATGATCTAGAGAAGGAGGGTATATTTTGAAGCCAGTAATCYAGTAGGTCAGAAAGTCAATAATATTCTATCCCTTTATTTGCCAGAATGCCCAGATTTAACTTTGGCTCTCAAGTTTTTTGAAATCAATACCCCTTTTCTAAGCTTACCCTTCTAGCTCTTTCAGGTAACATTTCCTCTGACGTTACTTATTACTGCTATCTTAGACATTTACTTCTTTCAGCTCAATACATTGAGTTCATAAACCATAAACTTGGAGTATATAATTACATAGGGATAAACCCTGAAGTCCCAGAGGGCTGAGGAGTACTCTGCTCCCTTCTGCTAGAGAACAGGAGGACAAAAGGCTGCAGAGCCTCTTTGTCTGTCCAGTATATTCAGAACTCTAAGTAGGCCTAGAAAAATACATATGTTATTTATCATTCATTTAGATATATTGCTCATTTGTTTTCCCATCTTGATGCTATTTCACTTTCCTTTATTATTATTGCTTATTATGTATGCTTTCTAAGTGTTTATGTGTAGGAAACTACTGCTTTTAAATAATCCTCAGGAAGGAATTCTGGATGAAAGCTGGAACTAATGGTATTTGGCTAGGGGGTTGTGACTGCATGAGGATCCCTGTCTGCTTTAACTTAATTTTTGAATAGACTGTTATATAGGAAATTCACATAATGATCAGCATGAGCTAATAAAGAAAAAAAAATACTATGCAGCCTTTCCCACACCATCTACTTCTGTTTTTTCTCATTGCTTGTTGTATTCTCTCCAAACCGCTGCAAGATAAGGACATCAATAATCTTTATATTTAAACTTCTAGTATCCATGCCATCTTCAAAATAATAACAACAAACACTTTCTAAAAGGTCACCAGATGAAGAGTTTGTGAGCRCGAGCAGAAAATTGAGGCATGCAGCAGCATAATCTCAGCTAACATAATCTTAGCTCTTCCTCCAGCTCCAGCACATACTGTTCTGCCCTTATGTTCTCCTCTCCTGCAGTTCAGAAATAGGACAGGGCCTTCTCTCCATACCGACCCTTTAGTTTCACTAAGTACAAACAGTGGGAGCAGGCGGGAAACTAATCTTAACAAATTTATACACTTGTAGTATACACCTCCGCATCTAATCTAATTATCTGGATCCCTTTCCTATAGCTGGCTTTTTTATCTCTCTGTTCCAAACTGCCTTATGGAATTYCTGCCAAACTCCTTACCTATGGGTAAAGTCAAATGGATAAAGATACTTTTCACAACTGTTTATGTTCTATCTTCAACTGTATTTAATGTTTTGCAGAAGACAATGTCCACTCCAGCCATTTACTGTAGCAGCTGCAACAATAAAAGGCAAAAATATATTTGGCTTCTTTAATTTTTTAGTAGGTTATCTTATTTTCAGCAGGGGTGGCATTTTTCTAGACTGATTAGTAAATGAGGAAGTAGCTGTAAAAGTCCTTATGGATGCTAGTTTCACAAAGATATGGCATTTCCCTCTATTTTACCTCTGACAAATTATTCTGGAATTGTTCTTTACTCTCTTTCAAATTGCTGTTCTGTGCAACGCAAAGCAATGAATTAGCAAGAAACACTCTGATAAGTGTATAGTAAYGTCACCCTTTGTGTTCTTCTGGTGCTTTGTCTATTAATTTTTTTTTCTTACTTATACAGATAAACCTGCTATTTACAATATTTATTCTTAGAAGACATTTCTTATGAATTGTTATATAGTGAGCTCTCAGAACTCATTATACTTGTTATCATTGATGATTTCTATAGGAAATATGGAAAATATAATAAAGTATCATAGCAAGCTGTTCTTGTACAAGATTTAAGTGTAAGATGGCAGATCCYCAGCTGCTGTGACAATTTCCTCTATCTGAAATTCTCTGTTAGGATATCTTAACAGTTTTGTTTTGCTTTGTTTTTTTTCTAAACAGAAGCTTTTTGAAGAGCGATTATTCAGAGATAATAATCTGTATGAAATCCATGTGCTGTCTGGGCTATATTTATTGTGAAAATGTCATATTTTCTTCGTATTCTTCATCAAAATGTTTTCAAAGAAAACTTGATCCTTTACTTTAGTGGGACTTTTTTCATTGACTTCAAAGGTAATATAATCAAGTTTGACAGTTAAAGGAAAATTGAAAACTATTGATTGCATGCATATGTCTCCCAGAATGTTCCCTAAAGAAAAAAAAAAATCACTCTAAAGCAAAGTTTCCATTGATTACTGGAAGCAGTAAATGGCCTAGAAATCAACTAATGTCCAAACCTAACTCAGATTAGTCAGACCATATTTGCAAGTTTGACTGTCAGATAAACTGGCTGAAAAAAAGAATTAAGCTTTCTTTAATCCTATACAGCCATTCTTGCCAACAAGGTCATCTGAAAGTGCTTGTGGACGACATTGTATGAAGTATCTTTGTGGTACCTGCTGAATGCTGATATTGGAAAAAAGACCTATGCATGGCTGAATTACTTTGTTGTTTTATTCCAAGTTTTAACTTCCCTGAGATGCAAGCTCTTTCTTCTATCATCCCTAATTTTAGCAGTTACAGAATTAACTAAGCTAAAACAAGCAAAAGTTAAYAGTAATGAACTATGAATGATGCAATCATGGGTTTTTTTCGATAAAAAGAGAGCATTTATCATGACAGTAGATGTACAGAGTTTAGTATCATTACTAATTGCATTAGCCTGTATTGATCATTATTACACRACATGAAACTTCTTATTTTTTAGAATGGTTGGAAATAAATGCATCTATGCACCCTGAAAACTTCTTTAGCATATGAAGCTGATTATCTTTCTATTTCTATACAACAGGCAAACCTGCTGCCAGTGCTATTATTAGTGTATTAAAACTGCCAACTTGTACAGTTCTCTACGGGCATCTGTTATTGAAAATACTAAATGTTTCATCTTAAGTATCAGAAACTAGACCAAAAATATCCAATATCAAAGTTTAAAGCACCATACTACTCCAAAGCTGCAAAACTCTGTAACCAGCATATTGTTTCTGTGAGTATAAATTCTGCCATAGTGTCAGCCAGACTCCCTGCAGAGTTTGCAAGAGGATAATATTTAATCTTCCCCAGATATAAACTGCTGAAAATCTTCTGTTGTTGTAATACAGTCTATCACTATGGAAACTTGCCAGAATAATTTTGCAAAATCACTACCATGATATTCCTTACTTAATAAAATAAAACAAGTAAACAGACAAAAAATACCACATTTTTAAATTTACCGCTGATAGATGCAGGTATGTCTACATTAGCAAGTAATTCAGTGCAGTAGGAGTGTATCAGGAAATCGAAGCCTATAGGGCTCAGGTCCTACATCTGCTCTATATGTGTTCCAATATTTTATTTCAGACTAGACATGAAAGGGTTTCCTGAACAGAATGTCCCCACCATGCCTGTTTTTAAAGATGCACTTTATGTGCATCAGTTGCTCTGTGAACCAACCAACAAACARTAGAGACATCTGTGCATTCCCTTCAGAATCACACTAGTGCTTGGAAACAAAATGCTGGTGTAAATGTGGAGTACTGAGGACCCCTTTCTCTTATTTATATCAGCATATCATTCCTTATGTCAAGGGAGAGTATAATTTGTGGAATGAAAAATACTTCTCTATTACATTTACAGAGAAAATATTTGCCTATGTTTATATTTCAATAATTATGTTAAAGGAATATTACAGGTGCAAAGGAGTCAAAAAATCAAAAGGAAGAATGGATTTTGCTGATTTGGGTTTTGCTACTTTGGATCTTCTCATCTTACTAATACTTTTTTTCCCATGATATAAAATGACCTAGGACCATTCTTTAACTATGTACAATGTTATCTGTTGCTTTTACGGGAAATATATTTGAAGGCATGAAAACAGAGATGATTTGAACAATATGGACTGGGATTCAGAGATGGRCAAGCAGCCATCAGGCAGACATCTCAATTCAAGCTAGTGGTCTAGGCTCCTTTACACTGAATGCGGGAAAATGCAATTTCAGGGTAAAATTCCTATTGTTATAAGGTAGATGTCAGCAATAACAGCAAAATTGGATGACTCACACCCTAACAGCCCTACAACTCTCTCTGAACTGACCATATGGGAATTGCAGAYCCATATCTCAGCTGTAGATATTTACAAGTTAGGCACCTAACATTTATGCTTTTTTGTGTTCTATTTGTCAGACTGCATGTAAAGTTGATAAGATACACATTTCTGAAACTGAAGAGAATCTTTTCCTCAAACACCTTTATTCTATCAGAGCATCTCCTGGCATAGTGTTTTCTGCATCACCTTTATGTAAATCARTACTGAAAGGTAGAATCAGACATTTAATAGTAATGGTACATTTAGCTATTAAAAATTAATCTCTCTAATGTAAAGCAGGRGGAGGAGAGACTTTATTGATTATGCTCTTCTGGCAAGCTCAGTARTTTCAATTATTTTTTAAGTAATCTTTCTGCTCCTCTCCCAGAAGTGGATGAACATGAATGGAAAACCATATTATAAAAATTTGTACTTAGAGTCATTTGTATATCAAKAAAAATAAAACCTGACATTTTAATCCCAATGAGAAGAAACAATCATATTCATAAACCATTTACTCCACTGCTTAAACATATTTGTTCATTTACTCCCCCAGTTTTCCTCATGGTAGTACTCTGTTCTAGCCCCTAAGACAACTTTAATTTGTGAGAAAAGCCATTAATTGCCTATTACTTTTCAGGTTAGAAATGGAAACAGTTCTGAAACAAGTTATATTTATGTGAAGAAACAAAAAAGTACTGATAAAGTTTCGGGRAAAAAAAATAGAAGAAGAAACAAAGGTGGTCTAAGTAGGCATTTCCTTCACCATCCAGCAGCTAGGATGTCAAAAGGAGTCCTTGGTTTACCTTAAAGGCAGTTGGAGCAGTACTTGTTAGATATGTCTTCTTATATTCAAGAAGGAGTATATTGAGCCAAGAGCTCATGACTTACACAAAGACAAAATCAKGAAGAAAAAAGGAAGGAAATGATAACAAGGATCATTTGTGAAAGATTTCCTAATTGTTTCTGAGACAAATTTGGAAGTACTACAGGAAGTACCAGGGACTGATGCTCAAGTCCACTAATGCTGATGTAAATAGTCCAGAAAGTAATTAGGACTTAGCCCAGATAATCTGGGCTACTTGGCCCAAAGTGATTAACCAAATCCTTCCTCTTTCTCATCCTTTTAAAAATTTCACACCACAGGCAGTGTAGTAGGCCCACTCATTTACAAACATGAGAGGGCAAGTGGTGGGAGGGTTACTTTACCCGAAAGAGCCCTTAGGAGAGCCTGAGAAGGGAGAGCAAATCACCATGAGGAATCTCTGGCCGTTCCAGCGAAAGCACACAAACTCRGCCCCACAATCTCCTCTTCCGCTTCCTGGATTGCCCGGCCTTGGCCAAAGCTACACATCCCTTCCGAGCAGCCAAGAGGAGCCAACAGAGGCTGGAATTTCTGCTGATTTGATAAGTACACCTTTACACCTATATTAAACTCCAGAGAACAAGCACCATCATGTAATTTTCTGCATTCTTAAATTGTTAGAAAAGTCCTGCTTGGCTTTGCTGCAGTGCAACAAGCGTTCTCCCAAACAGCTCCCTGGTACCATGTAAGAGTTAGACCCAGGAGACTTCCAGACAGGCTGTTCTGAAGCTAAGAATATATGTAGACCACTCTACCCTAGGCCCAAATCCAGAGAACAGACGTTGGTACATTTAATTTCCTAGCAGAGATATACCCAATGAATCCAAGCCTGGGGAATCTGCTTAGATTTGTTCTCCTGTGAGTGGAAAATCCACAAGGTATACGTTTTACTAGCTTCAGCATTTAAAATAATTAACACAGAATTAGTGGATCAGAGAGCAGAGGTGCTCACTGAGCAGGACAAAGGGACCCATAGCAGGATGTTGTTTATGTATTTTGTCTGACTGTTTTTATATTAACAACTTCAGTGGACACTTCCTAATGGGCTTACAGGAAGACAACCCATAGCATAGACCTGAAGGACAGTAAGGTATAGTAACCTACATTTCTGTTTTGTTTTCTTCTTTGGGCAGGTAATGATGATGTAAGGATACGCTGTGTATCTTTAAGAACCAAAGAAGAACATGATCTATGTTTGATTCCTTACCTTTTTCTTCATTCTGCCTTGGGATATCCAAATCCAAAGAGCACTTTGTGTACAGTCTTAATGGACTTCTGACTACAGAGACTATGCTCTTGAGCTCCAGAAAGTGCCCTAAATAGCTTGCAGCCACATATAAAAATCTSTAGCTCTAGTTAGATTTGATATTAATGCTTGAACTCTGGCCCTTTGGGAATATTCAGTCAGCATATAGTACTGCATGGATGCTAAAATTATCTAGAATTTTGGACTGGAACATGAACATTTTCAGATTATGTTGCACTCACAAGAGCCATTTTATCAACAATGTGTTAAATGCTTGCAAATAGCAATCTACTGTGTATCTTTCACCTTTTCTGCCCTTTCACACTTAGATCCTCTAGTGCTAAATGCTTGCAACAAATTGCTGTCCTCCCTCTCATATCCAAACCCTGGAGCTGTGCAGGTCCATTTCTCACAGGCAAAGAGAGAAAGTGCTAACAAATAATGGTGTCTACCAGAGGAATTCACATATTTCCTGGGTGAAACTCATGAAATCACTTATGTCCAAAAACATATTTCTGTCCCTGCAGAAATCACACTAGGTCTGGGAAAAGGGGCTGTGAAAGTGACCTTTTACACTTTGAAATTATCGTCCCATCTGTGTGGGATGATATGCACACACAGATGCACACATATGCACATGTATGCATGTGCGCGTGCACAGACATGCACACACACACACACAGAGCTAATCATTGCAGAACTCCACTACCGTCGTGTACAGCAATCAACACTATGTATATATGTGTATGGATAATTTCAAGGCCCCGTCAGAGGTGCCCCATCAGAGGTGCAGCCAGAGCTGTCAAAAGACAGCAGATGTGATGACATGTGGGCTCCTCATTGGAGCTGAGGAGTGCTGGCATGCAAGCAGGGGCAGGGGCAAGGAGGTGACAGCATGTCATTGACTGCTTTGGGAAAGCGCCAGGCAACATGGTGAAGACCTGGCCTCATCTTCACACCACACTTTGACTCCCCTAACTGATCCGAGGGCAGAGGAACTAGTGCAGGTTTGCCAGCATGGAGAAGAGCCATGCACCTTCCCTGCATTAGCACGCAAGTGTCGCTGCTCGCTCAGACCTCATACTTCATTTATCGACAGCACAAAATGATCACCACTGGTAAAGATCTGAAATCAGAAGTGCTTAGTCCTGGGAAGTCAGTCTCTCTTTGCTATGAGTTTAACATTCCAAATATTTAACTTTAATTTTAATGAAGTCATATGGCTTGATAAAGGTCAGTACTGTCAAAATAGAAAAATACTGAAGTTCAAAGTAGCTTGTTTGCTCTAAAGACTTAACTTTTGAATGGGTGAGATGTACTAATAGCACATCATGTTCACAGTGAATAAACATTAAGATTAAATTCATTTATCTCCCCTATTTATTAAGGTTCTGAAGCAAATCATGGAGGCTTTCAAAAAATCTCTATGAGTGTTAGTGGTATATGTTGTCAATGGTTTATTGTATCATAAATATTACAGCTTAAGTTTCTGTAGTTTTCTAACTTTATAGAAGAAAGCTGGGATTTCACTTTGTAAGTAATATATATGTAAATTTCTGATTAAGAAGTTTATGACGTAGCTACTACAAATTTTTACCTAAAAAATATAGAGTAATTTTTCCAGGCTTAAATTTTCTCTAGACATAGATATAACAGCCCACTCAACGATATCCTGTGATTTCTGGACCCTTGATTCATACCATTTGATGATTAGTTGTAGCTCTGTCTTCACCTCACAGAATTTTCTGGCTCTCACCACCTTAACAAGGAGATTCCTCATGGCCATTGGGGCCCGGCAAGAGTGTGTACCCATGTCCGTGCTAATAGGAGCTGTATTGCACTATGGACTGCGATACAGGGCACACAGTAAAATTTAGAAGGTGAAAGCAACACAAGTTTTTCGCAGAAGATTTTAGAAAACTGCTTCCAGTGTAACTAACATATACTAGGCAAAATTTGCTCTATCCACAGGAAGAAACTACAGTGAAGGGGATTGGACAGGAGGTAAATTGGATTAACYTTCTGTATACAATATCGGTGGCTATTGCTCTAATTACTCACAGAGGTCATGATAGTTAAAGATCACTTGATGATACAGTCTGACCCCCTGCACATCAGAAGCTATTAAATTTCATCTGTTTTCCCTCTAATGAACCTAGTAACTTGTCTTTGATCAAACTGTAACTTGTTTTCAGTTAAACGAATGGGAGTACACTTGGCACAGAATCAAGGTGCTGAGAAGAAAATTAATGAAGGTGCACCAAAGGGCAAAAAATACTGAAAATCTTGAATTRCTTATCCACCTAATGCCATGAACCTACATAAAAGATAAGATACTCCAGAATTTCTCATTTACAAGCATAAATATGACCTATTGGGTAATGTTAAAACCCGGTGACATGATCTGTGTGACTTGATGCYAAAAATCAATAGGTATGAACTCTTTAAAAAGAACTGAGTGGGAGAGGCATTTGGTGTTGAAAATGGCATTACCTGTTTCCAAATCACTGACAGCACAGAAGGAATCACCTTGAAAACTTGTGTATTAGAAKCATAGAATCATAGAATCAGTAAGGTTGGAAGGGACCTCTGGAGATCATCTAGTCCAACCTCCCCGCTCAAACAAGGTCACTTAGAGCATGGTAGACAGGGTTGCTTCCAGGCGGGCTTTAAAGATCTCCGGACAAGGAGACTCCACAGCCTCTCTGGGCAACCTGTGCCAGTGCTCCGTCACTCTCACAGAGAAGAAATTCCCCCTCACACTCAGGYGGAACTTCCTGTGCTTCAATTTCTGCCCATTSCCTCTTGTCCTGTCACAYGGGACAACTGAAAAGAGTTTGTCCCCGTCCCCTTGACACCCTCCCTTCAGGTACTTGTRCACATTRRTAAGATCCCCCCTCAGYCTTCTCTTCCCCAGGCTRAASAGGCCCAGSTCTCRCAGCCRTTCCTCATAGGRCAGGTGCTCCAGACCTMTGGCCATCTTTGTAGCCCTACGCTGGACCTCTCCAGTAGCTCCATGTCTCTCTTGCAGTGGGGAGCCCAGWACTGGACACAKTACTCGAGATGAGGCCTCCCCAGAATTATGACAGATATAGCATGAGATAGCAGATAGTCCATGGTGTCTGATGGAAACCATCAAATCACACCAGAGAACAGGATGTGGGCTTCTGAAACCTTTATCTATGATGTGTAGGGGGAAAAAACTGCTAGTATTTTGGGACTTCAACATGAATGACAAATGCTTCAAGTCACATGGTGCAGGTACTGAAGCAGCCTTTAAAATGTCTCAGTATTATAGCTGCCAGTGTTCCACCGCAGAAAAGTTACAGCCAACGCACAAAGAGTTTAAATTAAACCATCTTTTACAGACAAAGAAAAAAATGATCACAGCACTAATAATTAGAGATAGCTTAGATACAAACGATGATTTCTTTATGCTTACTCTGATGGTAAGAAAGAAAGAAATACATATTCTTCATGCTTTTAATGGGCTGGTTTCCCATAGCTGGAATCAGGCGTGAGTAAAATCACTGGAAAAGGTTTTAAACTGAAAATTGTAAATGGTCATTGACAAGTCTTTTAAGAGTATTTTTACATGTGTTTCAGAAGTTTGAGAATGAAGGAGGCTACAGTAGGCAAGGAACCCAACCTATAAATCTTAAAATGGAAAAAAGTAGCTTAAAAAACCTATGTAAATATAAAGTAAGAGAGAGAAAATTTGATTCTCAATACAAGCTATTTTTCCCCTCATGAGTATTCACTCCAAGTGACAATCTTAACCTCCAAGTATTTCAGAGAAGAGCTTATTCTAAGTGTTTTAGCAGATTTTGCATTTAAACAGACGGGTAACACTCAAAAAATCATTCCTGACTAGGGTTGGGAGAGGGAGAAAAACCTTCAGCCAAAGACTAGAACTGGAGGATAGTAAAATGACACACATTAACCCTGATCCAAACATATACCAAGCAAACGGAAGACTTGTAGCAACCTAAGGTCCAAATATATGGATCTTCCTTTCTAGATTGCAAGAACACTTGTAGACATTTTCTCTTTCACTCCAGGATTTTTATGGCTTGGCATTTAAACGGTATCATCTATCCTTTCAAATAGTAGGTCTTTGTTTTATTGAAGGAGACAAAGAGGTAGGAATTTTTCTAAATAACCAATTTTGTCATTGTTGGCATGAAGTATGTGATTCATCTACTAAAAGCAGGCATCTAGTGCTATGTAGGACGTCTAAGTACTTGCCAGCAATTTATCTCAATAACAGCCCCTTCACTCTGCCCTGCCCACATACACTCCAGAAAATTCCAATAAATCTGCATCTTCTGAGCATCCAGTTGTATTCAGACACCCCAAAACAGAAAGATGTTTACATTTCTTCTCATTTATGTGTGCCAAGTATAACCAAGCTATCATGGGCTTCTAAATTGTGGCAAGACCCACAGTAGTCTGATTGCACTTCCACAAATCTACTTGAAGTCATATCAAAATTAAAACAACACTATCCAGMAAACTGCTTTTCATAACTCTTCTATTTTTTTGTTTTGTTTTGTTTTGTTTTTTGAAAAGAGTATAAAAAAGTGACAGTAGGTCTTTATGTGAAAAATAAAGGCCTGCTTACTGTAGAATAGATGTAGGACAGACTGGCTGAAAACTGTTGGGATTTACAACAGTTACCTTACATCACAAGAAATGTGAAKGTATACATTTTTTTAATTAACAATATGATCTATTCCAAAGAGGAATTAGTGTAATGCATTCCTACTGTTGATATTAGGCACAAAGTGACTCTATTGGCATATTCTAGCTTTATACATCATCAACTTCAAGTATCCGCTAAAAATCCCGAAACTCTGAGWTAAAGACGTCAACATAGAAAGGATCCTCCATTCCATTTGGTAGTTTGTTCCAGTGGTTCGCTGCTGTTAAAAATGAACATATAATTTTTTTTGAATGCGTCTGCCTTCTATATTCTTATTRCATCTTTCTGAATAAACTATTGTCCTTTGATATTTCCAGTTGGGGAAATARCTTTCATTCCCTAATCAAGTCACTTTTTTATCCTGATAATCTGAATGAATGGAAATCCTCTGATCTCTATTTTCAGCTCTCGCTCCTTTGGCTGCTTGCTTGTTTGTGAGCATTTTAAAAGTACAAACTCCAGTGCTGGTTGCAGTGATCCAGAATACCAGTCTTGCTGGTGGTGTATAGAGAGGTAAAGTCATCACGCTGTTAAGCCATCTCTGAGCTGGAATGACAAACTCAGCCCTTTCAACACTTGGTTCAAGGCTTAGTGGCAAAGGTCCATAAAAATCTGTTGCTTGTGTTCCCCAACGTATTTTATTCCTATTGTTGTTTTCTATACTAGTTTATGTTCATGCGGGAGCAAAATATCTATGTGGTGTAGCCTAGTCTTTTTCTCTGACCTAYTCAGCGCTAGAGAAAAATTTTGATAATATAAAGGGAAAGGCCAAATGTACTAGTAGAGCAAAGTGAGTTTTCTACTTTCTAGTCTAAATGTATATTGTTTTGACATGAAGCAAGTCGTATTTTGTTCGAGAATGATATCTGGTAACTTACAGACATAAAAAATACTTTCACCCCTCTGTGATTTACAGGTAGGAGATGAGACATTATTCCCTTAACTGTAACACAGCTCATTATAATGCTACTCCAGGCTATACTGTAATCTTTCAACAAGAAAGGAGGAAATGCTGAGTCAAGTTCTTGTTTTCTTATCATAAGAAGCTCTTCTTCTCTTTCRCAACTTAAAGTAGACGACAAAGCCCSTGTCTGTATGGACAAGAAAGAATAAAAAAGTAAATAAAACTGATCTAGTGCTTTTATTTTAAATCTCTTTTGATGTTACCTGCACAGTGCTGCACTAAGGATTCTKTTTAAAGCTGCATCAAAGAATATCATCTATGCACTGAGGGAGGGAATGACATTTGCTGATTTTCTTTTTAAATGGCAGCTTGGTTACCWTTTTAATAAAATAAATAAGTAAAATAATCTAGGAAGATTGGATTTGCCATTCTGGATCAGAGCACTTGCCTATCACATCTGGCATCCTGTCTTACAGGATATGTAACAAAAATAGTGAAATTTACCTTGTATAAGTTATCATTATTCATTTCTGTGGAGACAGAGTGAGCAATGGTACCTAACATACGAGMAACCTTCCTGCAATTTGTTCTTCTGAAAGTGACAGATTTAAAGACTCTTAGATTTGTGTGCCTAGAGTTTCAAACAATTAAAAAAAAAGAAAAAAAAAGATAATGATAAGCAGATATCAGCACTTTAATAATGCTTTATAGCTACTTTAATAATTCTTTATAGCTTCATAGGTTATAAAGGCAGCAAGGGCTGTTGTGATTTATCCAGTCTAATTTCTTCTGTAAAACATGTTAGGGGAGTTTCCTGGATTACTTCCCATTTCAAGTACAACATAACAGAAAAATTTCCACACTGAAATGAAAAACTGTCACTGAAGGTGATCCTACTAAAACTCTATGTAGTTTTTCAATGGGTAATTATCCTAATTGCTAAGAAAAGCCTCCTCCTTATTGCTCATCCTAATTTGTCTTCTTCCATTTTCCAGTGTTTTTGCTCTCATTATACCTTTCCTTCTTGCATTCTTATCAATATGTAGTGTACATACAGCTCTTTCTTTGATAATTTTAATGAACAGAGCTCCTACAATATTTCACTGTGGAGCCTAATTTTCTGTATTTTTTGCAGTTACATAGCTCTTCACTGAAACCTTTGCAAGTGATCCAAAGGTTTCTGCATTCATGAGTCTCAAAATTAGATGAAATATTTCAGAATCAGCATTATGTTGACCATTTACCTTGCGAGTTGCAATTTTTTTTGTTTAATTGTGCTCACAATTGTACTCAAGTTTGTGAAACTGCCACTTTTAAACCGTTATGTAAGATAGGCATTTCATAGGTTACATATATAGATAGATAAATAGATGGATACACTTGTGTGTGTGCCTGCATATGTGTGTGTGTGTATACTCTCTGTTGCTCTGTTGGCTTAGAGCAAGCTATAGCCAGTTTTACCTTAATTAGTCTTTACTTCCATGATCAAGRTGATCTTCAGTGCAGATTTCCCAATCAGAATGAAGGTCTCTGTGATAATCCTTTTTTTCCCCCTGTATGCATTATGTATAGGTACTTAAGGAAACAGTTATTACATTCTCTATCTTGTAGATACTCTATCATCTTCTGTTTCTGGTAACTAATTTTATAACAACAGTGTGATTTAAAGACAGTCTCACAATGACCTTTATGGTGGGATGTAGAAGWGTCAAGATCAGCCTGGTTGCTCTGGAAAAGTAAAGCTCTATGCTGACAAATTTCTGCAGAAAATCACCAGAATAGCAAACAAACAACAACAACAATAGAAACCCATGGACTCAAATCCTCAATATCTGCAAAACTTTCTACTATGTGTATTTTTTCCATTTAGTCACAGACACCATTGGTAGAATGGTATCATTAGTCTTCCTGATGGCTCACCGTTAAGACACAAACGAACACTAAGGCTGTCCTCAAAGGGCTGATAAGAATTCTCCTGACCTGAAAGTCACATATCACCTTCTCTCATCCTTTTAGGCTGAGTTGGGCTTCAGCAGAAAGTCATTACAGCATCTAACTCCTTTAATTCTTTTTCAGCGCCAACACTAAGAGTTAAAAATTTTTTGACTTTAACAATTCAGTCTAGGGTATCATGTAGCCACTGTTACTAACAGAGTTGTACCTGTAGAAAATTTTCTACTCATAGAGAAAGATATAATTTCATTGAGATTATGTTTTCCCACAGCAGTGTGAAATCTGGACTRAGGACTGTTAAATGTAATGCTGCGGAAGAGAAAGACCCCGATGCTCTAACCAGCAACACTTACCCTATCGTTCATTCAAAATATCTCCAAAACCCCAGAAATGCATGTCAATTGTCAGGATCTACTGCACTTCGACTCAGTCATACAGAATGAAAATTGTTCATAGAGCACTATATATTTGTTTAAAATACTATGCTGTCATTAGCTGTTTCCTTTTTATTTTAGGGAGTCTTAGAGGTAATGAGACAATCATTCCCTATTAACATCCTCTGGTTTACCTTATTACCGAAACTAACTGTTGTTCTAGAATTTAAATAAATAAATAAAAGAAAATAAACTCTCATTTTTTTCTATTTCAGATCATTTCCATTTAGATCAGGTACTTAAAGACTACTTCTAAGAATAGTGTACTTATGACTTAAGGTAGGGAACATACTATGGTACTATCATTACAATGTCTCCAAGTAAATATGTTTGTACCATCCCACAAAACTGGAAATATATATGCAAATATAAAGCACAAGTTTCTTCTTTAGTTAATTTAACCACGTATCATAGTACTAATTTTCATAGTTCCTGTTCCACACACAGCATAATAGTATTTAATCATTCCATAGAGTTCTGATCTCTGCTCCCAATATACATGTAGACATTTTTGGTAATATGCTTTATTTGCATTTGGCAGCTGCCTGTTTAAGCTTAAATTTTAAATAATTCAGAGGTTATTTTCACTGTTTTCAGTTGGAGGTTTGTGTGTCATAAAACTCTTCCTTGAATTGTTCATAGATGAACAAATAAGTGTATTTTGTTGTAATTTTCAGTAAYCTACCAGAATCAATATATTTAAACAAATTGATGGCTACAAGAAAAAAAAATCTAATCACTAAACTTAATATAAATCTGCAGGTTCTTTTCAATGTTTAAATCCATTGAATTCTTAGAGAATATGGTAGAAGTATGCTTTTCTATTTCATGTTGACTTCTACGATTTTTGTTATGCTGTTTTGAATAATGCAAATAATTAGTATAAGTTAATAACAAGCCATAATATATGAGTTAACAATAACTTAACAATAAGTTGCTAACAAAAGAAGAACATTCATTCAAGAAGAAAGGAAATAACAATAAAAAATCCAAATCACTAAAAATATAAAGAATAAGAAAATGTTTGGTTTTATCTGCTACTTTTTCTAATTCGTATTTCAGAAGAAGAGAATCCTAGAGCTGCATATCCTGGTTTACAATACATAATYGGAGAAATAATCACTTTGTAGATAAAAGATATTTCAGTTATGATCCTTCCTTATCTTGAAGACAGAAGTTAGCATCATTTTATTTGTTTTAATATAGAGAATAGAACTAGTTTAATTCTACCAGGAGTTTTCAGGTAAGAAGCTACATTTACGGATGCCTCAAATTCTCACTCTATTGCAGAACTATACTGCTCAATTAGCACAGAACAAAATGCTATAACCAAATATTTATTACTGCAGTTGACATTGCAAGACTCTATCATCATTATCAAGATGAATAAGAAGCATTGGTCAAGTTTTTCAGTCTGTCCAGGCTTTGATTGCCCTTTCAGCTGGCATAGCAGTTTAATTTAGCTAAATGAGCATATCTCGGATAATTTCCTCTGTGAGAGGTAAGAGTTTGATGATAAGATCAAAATAATGAAGCTCAGTAGAATATATAATGTCTTGAGTTACTGTGTATCTGGAGTTTCTGTCACAGTGTCATGCCTGAAACACGGGCATTGATCCCATCTCCCCTTCAAGTTTGAAATTTGGATTRTTAGAAAAAAGATAGGCAAAGTAAGTATTTTCAATTATTTTATTAAGTTCAGCATTTTCATAGAGTTATTTGTTTATGATGCAAAACATGACTATACAATAGGAAAAAAAAMCAAATTATAATCTTTAACACATCTTATTGCTAAACATCCTAGAAATGCAGAACTTCTAACTTCCTCTTATAGTACTTATTCCTTTGGTTTGGCAGGAAAATGATGAATAACAGACGTATGATCTAGTGAAAACAGATAATGATTTTATGTGTGCCCTTGTATGCCAGAACATCTTGTCCTATTGATAAGGCATTACATTTATACTGCTTTAGCATTAACAGATACATAAGAGTAACTGAATACAGAATTTTCAGAGCCTAACTTGTCACACACAAAATGTTTTGTGTTAACTTCATAAACAACATTTTAATGATGAGATTCATATCAACTAATGTTCAGTTAATTATTAAGTCTCAGTCAGTAATCTTGTTTCCTTCTGTTGTCAGTGGAAGATATAAGCATTTCCAATGCCTTACATCTCACTTAGTGTGTCGCCTGATTGGCAGGAAGGATTGCTTTCAGCAGCTGTCTCCACTGCTTATCCTGCAGCTGTCTCTATTATACAAGTAATGGAACCTTAATTAAGTCTTTCAAGACCTTGATTACTTTCTGCTTTAATAAAAAATTTAATATAGGTAAAGCCATCTAAAAGAAAGTGACTCCCCTCAACCCTTGCTTAGATTAACCCTAGGCACCAGTACAAGCTAGGGGCTGACCTTCTGGGGAGCAGCTCTGTAGAGAAGGACCTGGGAGTGCTGGTGGATGACAAGTTGACCATGAGCCAGCAATGTGCCCTTGTGGCCAAGAAGGCCAATGGTCTCCTGGGGTGCATGAGGAAGAGTGTTGCCAGCAAGTCGAGAGAGGTGATCCTGCCCCTCTACTCAGMCCTGGGGAGGCCTCATCTCGAGTACTGTGTCCAGTTCTGGGCTTTCCAGGACAAGAGAGACATGGAGCTACTGGAGAGGTCCAGCGTAGGGCTACGAGGATGATCAGAGGGCTGGAGCACCTGCCCTGTGAGGAACGGCTGTGAGAGCTGGGCCTCTTCAGCCTGGGGAAGAGAAGACTGAGGGGGGGGATCTGATCAAGGTGTACAAGTACCTGAAGGGAGGGTGTCAAGGGGACGGGGACAAACTCTTTTCAGTTGTCCCGTGTGACAGGACAAGAGGCAATGGGCAGAAATTGAAGCACAGGAAGTTCTGCCTGAGTGTGAGGGGGAATTTCTTCATTGTGAGAGTGATGGAGCACTGGCACAGGTTGCCCAGAGAGGTTGTRGAGTCTCCTTCTGTGGGGATCTTCAAGGCCTACCTGGATGAAACCCTGTCTACCATGCTCTAAGTGACCTTGTTTGAGCGGGGAGGTTGGACTAGATGCTCTCCAGAGGTCCCTTCCAACCTTACTGATTCTATGATTCTACAAGTTCTCCTGCAATGCACGGGGCAATACACACAACCACCACCCATTTTCCTGCCCATCGTCAACAGTCACCAAGATGTCCAGTTTATTCACTGAGTTTTTTCGGGTCTGGATTGTATAAATTAATCTAGAAGACTACCAATTAATTGTAATTGGCTCTTTTCAGATCCTTCCAAAAGTATTATTATTCACATACCAGATTTCTTCACTGGTCCTGTCTCCGTCTGCTTCTCCCAGACCCTTTTGATTGTTCCTCATAACCAGTCCCAGCTTATCTTCCACATTTACTTGCTTTTTCCTATCTTGTTTCTACCTTTCATTTCATTTTTCTCCAACAGAAAACCTAAGATCATACTTTCCCGAGCCTATTAATCATGGTCTTTTTGTCATGCTCCCAGAGAGAAAGGTCCACACAGGACCTGCTGTCCTGTCATCTCATTGTCACTGAGAAGTAAGAACTTCAACTCATTTGCATATTACCTGTCTGCTTTTCGTGGCGTCCTAGATGCATCACAGTTTCCAAATTATCTTGAGTCAAAACCATGAAAAACTGTGCTGATTTGGAGTAGTTTGTCATCAGTGAGACTATTATTTTCTACTCATCTTAAAAAGAATTGGTTGAAATACTATCATTTAGCTGTCTGTGGAAATTTTTATAAGAGGAAATTTTGATACTAGGAAGAAAGAAAACAAATGTTGCCTTTCAGTGAAAATAAGGGACATCTGCTTCAGCAAAACTTTCAAGAGGAAAAGCATTAGGTTAAAACATTGACTTGAGAAGTCACAAAACCTGAAATGTTTAGACTTTCTGCAAGTCAAGCAACTTGGATCTGTAGGTAGGAACTATCTGCTGTTTCCAAACATTTCTGTCTTATTATTTTAGTATTATTTTTTTCCATCTTTCTATTAATTTTCCTAATCTTTCAGTTCTTTGATTTCTCTGTTTTATTGWCCTCTCAGTTTAGCATCATGTGCTRAACTCTGTCTCTCCAGAGACAGTCTCTCTAGAGAATCTGTCTAGAGAAGTTGTCAAATTGTTCAGAAAATTATGGGTGACATTCTGTGGTCTGAATTATACAGGAGTTCGTCACCAGAAAATGCAAGAGCCGAATACCTGTGTTAATGGGTATGGACCACTGCCTGCAATGAAGCTGTATGTGTCACTGCAGGAGAATCTGGCCCTGTAAATCCATAAATTATATTATTTCAACATACCATTTGTTTTTTTTTATATKAGGAAGTTGAGATAGTAAATGAAATCACATCTAATGTAGCCCTTCTCACACACCTAATACCACCTCTCACTCTGGCAAGGAGTGGATTTTTAAATTTTTTTTTTTATCAGTCAAGGCAGTAACAGTGTCTCTATCTAACTCTTAAATTAATTTAAGTTAATTTTTGTATCAAATGCTGTAAGAAAATCTACATAGATACTACAAATACTATATTCTCCATTGCTACTAAATGTTTGTTCTATACATACAGAATTCTATCAGATTCATCTTTTTTAATAACTGGTGGCAAAGAGGGTTATTTCACTCGCAACAGTTAAGTTTTTATCATAGTCAATGGCCAAATATTTTTCTTAGGTGTAAGACTTATGTAATGAATCTTCTGAGTTTTTGTTACCCTGTTCACAGGTAATTTTGTCAGGTAATGAACTTGTATACCTTCCAGGTATACAATAAACTGTAAAGTGAGTTTTTAATCTTCACAAGAATTCCCAGTGAAATGCTGAAAAACAGGGAGGAAAAAAGTAATCTTCCTGTGTGCTAGAGCCAAATCTCAGAAATGTGGAAATGTGGAGAGGTAACAGAGAGAGAAGTAAAAGGGGAAAGATTAAGAAGATATCAAATTGTGACTTTAAAGAGTACCATCGTGCCATACAACTTTGATGTTGTCTTTCATTCTTATTGGTGCTTTTTTTACAGTAATATAACTCCAATGACATATTCAATCAAACTAGCATAGATAACATTGAAAGAACATTCTTTGTTAAAATTATGTTCTTGTATTAACCTGTCATTCTGTTTAGTACTTTTTTGTTAACAATATTTCATGCTACATTGTACATGTCCATTGATTACTTAGTTGTATACATCTGAGCCTTATCAGGTTACAACTTACCTATGCTTATCATAGTTTTTCATTGATAATTAACACTTGTGTGACAAGATATGTTGTTTTGTTTTGTTTTGCTTTTTCTGTTTTAATAAATGCCTAAAAAATTGAATTCTGTCTTTGGAGTCCAAGATTTTGCTTTACATATGCTGTAAAATATCTGTAATTAAAGACCAAAAAATGACATAGCAAAATGTTAATTGAGTTACTAGGAATGATTTCTGATAAAAGAACCTCACAGGATACAACAGAAATAAGTATTAGCCGTAATTGCCCTGGTACCTCTACAAAGATGGCTATTTACCTGGAAGGGTTCCATAATGAATGACTTCAAAAGTATTTTTAAATACAGCTTTTTGTGTGGTATAGTAAGTAAGTCTGTACTTTCTGTACTATGAGTCTTTTCTCTACGGATACACTTAATAGGAAAACCGCTGAACAGGAAGAAATAGCAGGCATATATTTCTATGTTTATTTTCATAGCAACAGAATAAAAACTGCACAGAAAGAAAAGCCCAAGTCAAGATGTAAGAACATATCACATGACAATATATTACAGAACATCCTGAAAGCACATATCGACAATGTAAAACATCTCTTTGTAGCATACAATCTAGTTTACTCTTCCATTTTGTGTGAAAAGATTTTGGCTTCAGTTGAATGGGTATGACTACCTTATAAAATGTTTTTAAAAAATCATATTTTCTCCAGACAGAGAACCTAAGTCTGGTTATTTTATCCAATATAGGAGTGTAACAACAGGGGATCTAACATGAGGAAAATTCAAGACTGTATTCTGAAGGAATAATTCAGATATTCCAGGAAGATCTATTGCAAAAATAAACATCTATTTTAAATGATAGTGAAAAAAAAATTGTCCTGTAGCACTATGTCTTAATTCCTAGATAGATAATCAAATAGAGGACCTAATTTTGAAAATGTGAAAAAAAGGTCTGACAAATTCCATTAGATCTAGAGGCTTCAAGCATTTGCCTCTCCTTTGCCACAGTCCAACAGCAAAGAGCTTTTCCATCTATCSCTAAACCTTCTAGTCAGGCTGCTTATCACAGATCACATGTAGTGACATAACATTGCTTTGTCTTGGACCCAGCATTAGGTTCTAAATACATTTATAGGATGTCACAAAGTCATACCTTTTATTTACTCTGAAATATACTACCTGGCATGGCATGGGTGGTTTTAAGGAGTGTTGTAGCTATTGAGATGGATTGAGTACTCAGAGATGCTGAGTTTTACTAAACAAGATGTCAGGGTAAAATAACATGTTCATAAAGAAGTCTGCTTTGCAGTAATGCAATAAAAATGTAAGAAATAAAATAACAATATTCTTTATTAGGATTATACCTAAGTGCCTCCTTGACTAATCTAGAATTTGGTTAGGGTCTTCCTCCCCACATTTAGATTGATCTGGGGGTTTTTCCATTTCCCACAAGATGGAATCTTGCTTCAAAAATATATAAAAAATATATTTCCCGAACTAAAATAGCAATTTAGAATCCTTGGTTAGTTCTCCTACTTATGAAAGCCCCTATCATGTTTTCTGCTGTGGGTCACTACATGATTTTGAATCGGGGTATGTGACATACTTGGCTCTTCAAAAAGTGTTGTAATAAGATGTTGATTGTTGACCATATACTTTCTTTGGGACACGCCTTCCTCAGTCTGGCTTGTGTTTCAGCTTTAGTAAAATATTTATAGAGTCTCATATGTGATAATTTATGAAATATGAAAGGCAGAATGATCTTTATATATTTATGATTCATTTCTATTAGAATCACATAGAGACCAATATGATATGTACCCACATGTATTAAAGCCATGACTGGGGCAATTAGGTTAAATAACAACTTTTCCCACATTTTCTCCTTCTGAGACCCTGTGACAAACATTTGAATGTAAATGAGTAACTTTCTTCATTGCCTAAACCAGAGGAACCTGTGGAGTTCATTCAAATGATAGCAGGGATACAGCTGAATCTCAGGCAATGTTTGTCCTAGAAACCCTTTTCTTATAGAAGGCTACATAGATTTCATATTTTGAGTGTGCATTTCTGCTGAGATTTCAGATATACCTGGCCCAAAATCTTTCACTTCATGATGAGTTGTAAGAAAAACTTTAATTTTACATAGCAGGGTTATGATTTGAAATAAAAGCTTCCTTCATCCCAAAGAATCTCAGAATCAGCTATCATCTCTACTTAAATATAAGCATAATTCACATTAAGAAATTGTTTGCTGGCATATATTGTGAAATAATGACTTTTTTCTTGTCATATCTTTTATTCCTGAGGCCATAAAATGCTTATGAATGTATTCAATTTACTAATATGGAAGTTAGTCCATTATACATTTTTTTTGATGAAAAATACACTCCATTCTGATTGATAGTCCTCTCAGAGACAAGGCTCTGTTTCAAACCACTAATCTAATTGATGTAGATTACCCAATTGTGTTGCTTATCTCTTCTCACTGACTATGGAGGAGGGACTAGTCTAACAATGTTCCTCTTAAGTGAGATGTCTCAATTAGGTGAGATGTCTTAATTAGAGGAGTCAGTCCACAGGAAAATGCTCCAGATGACTGCTCTCTGAAGATGATTAATGCTTGTTTTGAGTAGCACTTACAGGCTGACACAAAGGTGTCAACCTTTGTGTTTAAATGTTTAAAGACATTTAACAAAATGTCTTCATTTTGTTAAATGAGCATTCCACAGGATAACTATATTTCATGCCTTACTAGCGAAGAATACAAAGAGGTTAAGGCACATAGGTTGGAGGTTAATTCATATAAAAGGATCAGTGAAATTGAAGAACACAAAGAGGTTAAGGCACATAAGTTGGAGGTTAATCTACATAAAGAGATCAGAGAAATTGAAGCAATGAATCCAAAGTTACTGTCGTATTGCTTCCGTTCAGCTGTCATTTAACTCTGCATACACCTATAAGCTGTAGGTGTCCCCAGCTATTCAAAATAAATGGGCACATTRCCTTTCTTCTAGATAGGTACAGGAGCATGTCAGACTCATCGTGGTTGAACAGCGCGGTGCTTACTTTTGTCTCTCTCACTTGAGCACTTCAGCCCCGTAGCGGAACAACTGCATGCAACGTATGCAATGAAGCTTGGCTTACAAGGCAGCAGCAATCATTACATGATTCCTTGTGCAGTTAACTGCTGTACAAACATAAAGCAGTATATGGTCCCAGCTGTACGCTACATACTCTCTATCTGAAATAGAAGGAAAATGGAAGAGGTAAAGTGAAGTTTGTTGGGCAGTAAATAGCACATGAAGGGAATATTTCTATTAAAGTATTTGCTGCAAAATAGCTGGAAGAGGCAGGATAACATCCCATCAGGTTATATAATATGCATTTTTTTTTTTTATTTCTTTTGGCATAATGAGTAAAAAAAAATGCTTCTCTTTTACTTCATTCTTCTCTATGTTGCATATAAGGCAATATTCATTATGGACAATATGCTTTTGGAAAAAGTTTTCATATGTTTATTTTAACATTTGGGTGATATACCTTGTCCACTGCAATAGTCCCTTTGGGAAATCTGATATATTATAGGAAGCTACTAGCAAATTCTGTGTCTATTTTAATAAAAGATGATAAGAAAAAGAAAAAGAGTAGGTAGTTGATTAATTATACACCTAGAAAATGATTATATTAAGCTAGCCAGTATAAATCATCTTTCCTGATCATTTTACAGCCTTATAACAGGATGGCCATAAAAACATTTTTAGAAACAACTGGTCTTTTCAGGAAATGTTGGGTTTTGCGGAAACAGTACATGTAGACTCACTACTGCTACACTGATCTAGTGACCAATGATTTGTATTCRGGTTATAAAAGGACTAGGTGACATTTTTTTAAGTAAGCTGTGAGATATGCAAAGGTATGGGAAAAGAAAGAAAATTTAAGTATTAGCTGAATATTATCACATTACTAAGTTGGGAGAAGTTTAGATAAGGTGTGATCCAAAATCCACTAGAGTCAACACAAACCTTTTTATTGATTTTTGACTGAGCTTGGGAATAGACTCCATATCTGAACTGTCTACATCTTTCATTACTCCTAAACTAGTAAATTACCATAAGGATTTGATAATATGTCAATGCTGTTCAGAGGTCATCAATCAAACCTCCTAAAAGAAACCTCCTATAAAGTTTTTAACTACAACTTAAAATCTTAGTGCAAATACTTGAGGCCTAGATTGGAATAAAGGATTTTGGTCTCTTATCTTGATTAAAATCATTTAGTAAACAAARTTTTTTGATTTTATAGGTTAACATAAAATACAGTAAACTCCAATTTAGAAAACCTAGAAAAGAACTAAATGTTACAAGAACATTTGAAACTAAAAAGGAGTTAGAAATGTTGTTTTTCTCTTTCCTCCACACTTTCCTAATAAACATGGATGTCAATTACAAAGTTAATGCTGTGATGTTAAGCTTAAAAGGGTTTTTCTAATACATACTACTCAAAGCATTATTCTCTAGAAAACAAATTCTTATGTGTCCACTCTGTAAAACTCAATCAGGCAGTTCCTGACAAGATGCAAAGAGACAGCGTTTTGATGTTTCCTGTATCGAAATATAGTTTTAAAAGACTTTTTTCTTTCTTGTCTTTGGCTTTCTTAGGTTTGATGGTTTATCCTTTGTGAAATGTTCCTGCCTCTCTGATTTCTTTTGAATTCTATAGTTATCTCATAGGTTTTGAGCTATTTTCTTTTAATCTTTCTTTTATTGTCAATCACACCACATGGCTTTGATATGAAAAATACTCGTAAGTCACTTAAAACATTGTGTCATTACTATCTTAACTGACCATGTTTTTGTTTATGTATGAGCCGCTTCTGACTCCTATTAAAGTGTTTATTCTCCTTTCCAAATTCTTACTTCTCCTAACAATGTTCCAAAATCCTTTAGTAGTTCTAGAAACACTYGTGAAATGTGTATCTGTCAAAATAACAACAGACACTGGAATGTATCAAAGGATTTGTAATAGGATACATGGGACTTTCAGCTTTAGGACACAGCTTTGAATCATTCAAATCATTTTAACCATTTTTTCATATCCTAAATTAATGGTTTCAGGTCATTACTTAGATAGCTAAGATAGTATTATGTTACCCTCAGAGGTAGGTTCAGCTGAAAAGATTTTTATTTTTTGTTACCAATGATGGAAATAGGAACATGTTGTTCACTAGAATTGTACAAATTTGTAATGGCTCATATCTGTAATACTATGTCTGGTTTCAGACTCATCACCTTAGTAGCAGTATCTACTAACTGTATAAAAGTTTTGAACGGTAAAAGGATCTCTTGTAGTTGAGTGAAAATGCTAAGGTATACAACAAGCTATAAAACAGTGGCTATAGAAAGCTAGGTATATATAGGTATATACAAGAGTATAAGGTTTAATACGTTGACTTACACTTAAGGCATAGTTTTAATATAGATAATTTTTGTTTTGAGGAAGCAATAGTAGGAGCCTTACAAAGAGAATTTATCATTCCAGCCTAAAGTACCCTGGAGTGTCAGTGAAGCCAAATCCATAAGAATTTAAATCTGAGTATCATTTTAATTGTATGACAGATAAGAAAATGATGACCTTATGCATTGAGGACACATATTATGTCATGCAGCATCAAAACAAAAATTCAGATGTCCTAATATGCTACCAGGAGAAGTCCTAGTATTTTGTTTATTGCTATCTTCATCTTCTAAAAAGTGAAGGGTTTAACTATCTGAGAGGCTGTATACTGTTTCAGTGTATGACAACCTTTTCCTACTGAATGTATAACAGCTGGAAATAACCTCATCTTCCTTTAGGTACTCAGAGGTTAGAGATTTGAATCTCATCTAGGCATCTTCGGATCTCTTTAAAGTCAGTGCAAAAAATAAGCTTCTCTGAAGCACGATTTATGTGGCATAGTCTAGACACATGTTAGGAGGAGATGAATCACGCTGTGGCCCTGCCCATTTTTCTTTACTGACTATAAGGTCTTCAACGTCTAACTTTTATATGCTTAAATTAGGAAAGATGAATCCCACTCTAACTCATTAGTGTATGTTGTTTGTTGTCATATTGGTAGCTCATTAGTGGACTTTGCATTATGTTGCTTATTCTGTAGCCAAATAAATCAAAACAAATGATGATATATATAACTACACTGAATTTTGTAAGGTATACAGTAATTGATATTTTCTGCCTCTCTACAAGTTGCATCATCTTCTGTACTACTTTGTCCTCACAGAGAAAAAATCCTYGTAATATGATAGCAGTATTTAGATATGACAATCATTTAACAGGTGATAAGAAAATATAAATAAGAAAGGAATATAATGTACAGTAACTATCAGGCATTCCTTCTTTCCTTTTTCCCATTCCCCCATCAGATTTGTAAGTGCCTCTTCATATGCATTTTAAAAGGAAAAAAATATGTACTTTTAAATCAACAAAAAGCAAGATACACTCTCTTTTCCCCTCATTGTTTCTTCTTTCCTATTTTTTGATACTAACATGATGCTCTCTGAAATGATTTTATAAAGTTTAGCTGCAATAAACAATAGGGCTGAGCTGAAAAGTTTTCTCTTCAACTCTGTTTTGATCCAAAATGTAATGAGATAAATTTACATCACTATCATCTTTATTTTACACTATTTAAAACATACTTTTAAAAAGTAGGATTTTCATTGATCACTCTGATGAGTGATCCCCATGGGGATGGGGACAAACTCTTTTCAGTTGTCCCGTGTGACAGGACAAGAGGCAATGGGCAGAAATTGAAGCACAGGAAGTTCTGCCTGACCGTGAGGGGGAATTTCTTCMYTGTGAGAGTGACGGAGCCCTGGCACAGGTTGCCCAGAGAGGTTGTGGAGTCTCCTTCTGTGGGGATCTTCAAGGCCTACCTGGATGAAACCCTGTCTAACGTGCTCTAAGTGACCTTGTTTGAGCGGTGAGGTTGGACTAGATGCTCTCCAGAGGTCCCTTCCAACCTTACTGATTCTATGATTCTATGAAAATAACACTTACTAACTACTATCAATTTTAGTAGTAAAGGATGCTTACATATAAAAAATACTTATAGTTTGTCAATCTAACTCTAGTTTAGTAGAGTTTTAGTAGTGTGCAAGTATTCTTGTTAGAATTTAGTCAAGAGCATTGTGAGAATGTAGTATTCATATGCTAYAAAAAAACATAGATACCTAAGATCYTCTTACCCAAAGATCCTCTTTACTTCTATCCATTAATACACATCAGTATGCAGAGTATCTAAAACGAAGAGAAATGTGAACTTTAGGCACTACCAGCGGCCCTTTCTGAGGTACATGCTTCCCTTGGCAGTTTCCCATCTTTTCACTCTTCAAGGATACCTGTAGTGTAAGAGTTTTCYAACACTTGGTCTACTGAAGGTGTAAGTTGTCAAACCTACTAAACACAAATTCTGTTTTCTGATGGAGTGTTCTTTTATCTCTGCTCAACTAGACAAGAGAGATAAACCTACTTTGGTGTTACATCGTGGTAGAACAATAATTCTCATTAATAAATATGGATCAGGAGTCATAAGTAATTGAGTAAGGTAGTATCCGTTTGTAAAATTTTACACAAAAAGTATCTACTAACCACTTACTGTTTTGTACTATATTTCACAACACAGTCATAAAATACTTTGAGAACATAGACTGCTACCCCAGTGAACTGAYAATATTATCCTTCTCATATTAAAGCCTTACAGATAACTATTGTTTGTACATATATTTTTTCATCTGGGGAAGATTCATCAACTTATTTGCAAAGTATTAAAGCAATATGTTTACTGCTGACTTTGGTGGAATGTGCAGTTTATGGAATATACAGCTACAGCTTACTGCATTGTTCATGCSCTACCATTTAGTGTTCTTCCTAGCACAAGGGATACAGTATAAGATTATATAAATGTTTTTATACATAGTGTTGAAATTCTGTAATTTCCAAAATGCCTAGTTCTTCAAACTATAAATGACATATTTTCAATAGTTTAAAAAAGTGGTTAYGTATAAACCTCTATTGAGATTTACATGATTACCTGACAACTTCACATATTCCCTTTCTGTCTCCCTCTAATTTTCTCTTTCTTGCCATATCCTATGTGTATTGGGTGACACATTATCTGTAAACATATTTATGCTACTACCCTTTTTCAGTGCTTATCATTTYCATAGAGAAACATTTTCTGCCATAACCCTTTCCATTGCTGATATGTTTATGTGTCAACTGATTATAAAATTTTAGAAAGCTCTAATTATTGTATTATGAAGATAAGAATTTTCTTCTTTTTGAATATGCTGTAAAATAACAACAACACAATAACAAAATAGAAAATAAAGCATATACGTATTTTGTTTCTCTATATGAAATCCAAGTTGTCACTATTTGTATGTTGTAGTACTTAGTGCCTTATGGACTAGTTATGATAGATAATGTATATATACACATTTTAAAAATCCTGAAGCTCTTATAATCTGAATAGCTGCATCTAGTGGTTCCTGTAGAAATAACCATTATATTGCTCAGAAACATAATAGAAGTATCTGCTCTAAAATATGTTGATAAGTGATTATTTTATTTTTGGCATCTACTATAATCAGGTATGACTGGACCATTTTAGAAGAATTTTAACTCTTAAAAAATAATAAATTATTTGAGAACAAAAAAAATGCTTGAGAAACACTTTGAATTATCTAATTCTTGTTTGTATTTCTTGTCAATTAAATACCTCAAAGACAACTTGGAAAAGGTATCTTTAGAGAGGCAATGATTAGTTGCATTTAATAATAAGAAAGATAAAATCTAATACCTTGATCTCTCTCATTCACAAAATAACAATGACAGCAAACAAAACAAACATATTAAATGAGTTTCAAAGACTTCATAGACAAACAAAGACTTTGGGTATTCCAAAATTATTAAGCTTTTTTTCAGGGCACTGCTGACAATTTCAGGAAAACTTGCATTTACAGCTTGAGTTGGCAAAGTGCACAGCATAAATTCCTGAGTGCACCTTCATAGTAATAAGTTGCATTATTCAAGTTTTCAAAGTTTCTTTTGATTTAAATGGGGCTGGTATTGATCACAGCTTAAATGACTTTCATGCAGTTATACAAACAGTATTTCTATGCAGAAAGATAGACCAATCTCCACGGGAACTTTTACATTTACTTTCTCTATAAATTACAATAATTTTATACAATGAATGCAGGCATATAGATACTTCCCTTCTTAGGTGCATACTCCCAATGTGGAAATTCCAGAAAGGGGATAGTCAGCCTTGGGGGAATATTATTTACTTTAGTGATTCTTTTCACGGCTTTCAGAAGAAAAAAAAAAATCAGAGTGATCAATTCTATGTCACTCGTAATACTACTGAAAATAACTGCACAATAAATAAATAATAAAGGTGTTACTTTCCTTCATATTCCACTTTGTTTCTTCATGATATTCTATGTCATGTGTTGTGCAGAAGATGCAAATTAGCACTGGGAAGGATAACAACAATTTCACTTGTTATTATATACAGTACCTTTATAACAAAGTTTTGAATGTGACTATAATATAGAATTTCAGATACACATGATTTCATAACAAAAGACCAGAACATGTTAAGTATACTTTTGCTCAGGTTAAAATTCTAATTACATTTAAACTGTGAAATTTAAAAGTTGTCTGACATGCTATAAAAGGGAAACAATGTATCTGCATTCTATTGTGAGATATACTTCATGCACCCTTGATAGTGAGAACAGTGGAAGATGGGCATCATTATTTTTCAATAAAAAAGAGTGTTCTCAAATATGAAACAGAGCGATACAACTAAAAAGATGGAAGTAAGTAAAATTCAGTAAGATTGGAATTTTAATTTCCCTGAAATGACTATCTGTTACATTATTATGCATAAACATATTTTATTTACTTTCAGAAGATTAACAGTCTGTCTCTGTCAGGTGTCGTGATAAATCATCTCAGTATGAACTTCTATGTAACACTCTCTTAAAATCATTAAAAATGGGCTCAGGGTCTTAGACTTAACATATGCTATGATAAAATCTTTTTAGATAGGAATGCTAAGAAATATTTATCATATATCCTTCAATTATTTCCTTATGTAGAAAAATAAGAGGCAACTTTTCTAACTGGTTGGATTTTCATATATTAATTCAGACAACAAATTGCTAATTCACTCTGTACTTTCTTATTTTAAATGTTAGTTTAGCATACATCAGTTAAAAAAATGCCTGTATATCCTACTAAACATTAATTACATATTATTTCATATAGGTAATCATCTTTTTTCCTTTTGCCAAAGATATACAATCCATCAGTAATCTGTGCTGCACACACTAGCTATGAAGGCACACAAGCAGAATAGATAAAGCGTGAGTAAACTCCTACCAGCAAAAAGGCAGGAAGACTTGACCTTGGTCAAAAGCTAATAACTGCAACACAGTATCTGATGATGTAGGAGCAAGCAGTTTTGAAGAGAAAACTGCATTAACCTTGTCCATCTCTCATGCCTCATTTCGGTGCAGAATTTTTCTGGTGCCTGCAGACAAAACAGTTTTTATGTTGCATTGGTTAATACTGTTTACTTTATGCCTATATGCAGCAATATACAGATGATACATTTCAGGGTTATCAGTCCAATTCTATTTCAGAACAGTAGGACCAGCAATAAAACAAAAAAATACTCTGCTCTTTTACATGATGCAATATTTGTTATAGAAATAGCTGTATTCAAATATAAGCCCTGATTGTTCTAGCCCTTAAGCAGGTGCAAAGCAGAATGCTGAGGAATGTATGAGCTCCCTTCCACCTCTCTGAGAAGTTTTCTAAAGGCCAGGCACAGCAAACTAGCATTACGGCCAGCTAATGAAAGGAGTGTGACTGCTGCACCTCTCCCTTCTCACTCCACCCTAGAGAATAGAGGCAACCTTCAACTTCTACAATTCTCTACTAGCATCTGCCACTCTACTGGCCTCTCAAGTGACTAAAATGACTATTGAAGTTCTTTTGTAGYAGCAAATTTTCCTGTGCCTTTTTATTGGGAAGATTTGGGGAGTATTGCATTAAAACTGGTTATATGATCTCTGAGAAATTCAGTGTTTGCAATTCCAAGAATGTTTTTTTGTTTTTTTTTTGTTTGTTTTAAGATAGCTTGAAGATTTTCAAAACAGCTCCCCCCCCCTTTTTTTCCAGTGAAAAGATAGTCATAGAATATTCATATCATATATCATTCATATTCAATGATATTCATAGAATATCATGAACTAAAGAGGTAGGTGTATACCCAGATTATGAATRTCATTCTTAACACTAAGTGTCTGGTGATAGGAGCTCAAGTGCTCAGATCCTCTCTGACAGAAGGAGAACTTGAAATCTCTTAAGTGCCATCCACTTCTTCATTAGCCCATTTCTGGGGAGTTCACTAGGTTCTGGAAATCTAGCATTCTCTAAATTTTCAGTGTGGGGTTGAGGAACCATGCTGGCAGAAGAAAGAATTTATCTAATGTATAATTAAAATAGTCATTTGGGCTTTTTTTTGAGTTGCAATTTTCTCACTAGTAAATGTCTGTAAATTTGTTTATCTTTTTTTTTAATGTCAATTTGATAGTGTTATGTAAGCAATTGAAAAGCTTAAACCCTCTTTGGCTTACACTTTGTGCCTGCATTCCCAGAATGTAATTGTTATGCTAGAAGGTATCATTTTTCCAGCAAGCATGCCTTATACTGCTAATGGATAAATCCAACTCTTACATACAGGAGTGTATCTTCCTCTGCTTTTAMGTTAAATTAAGAAGCAATTAAATGAATCTTTATTTAATTATAGCTGGAACAATAGAAGTCCATCCCAAGGTACAGACCACCATGGCAAGGTCTGAATGGAAGTTCAGCCATGTACTCTGACAAGTTTCCTCTGAGACTTTCTGCAACTGTGATGACTTTGGCACTGTTTTGTTTGTGGATGACTATCTGAGTATGTATGGAATGAACTAGAAAGCAAGCCAAGAGATAAACAGTGCGAGTTGGGTCTTGGGAGTAAGAATGTTCCTTTGAGTACAGGACAGTTTGGAAAGAAAATCTTTAATTTCTYTAAACAAGGAAACTGCTGTTTTGTTTTGTTTTTCTCTTTGAGAGGTAAGTATTACAAGCTCCCTAAGAACTTTGCTACTGTTCTAGCACATGCTAGAAAGATTTTCTGCTTATACTAGCTAGCAAAAGACAGTCCTTCCTCCCCAAYCTCTCTGTCAGTGGCTTTCTAAGCAGCTCATTAGATTAAGTAGAAGGACTTACTTACCCATTGGATGCCATGAAAATTATGCAGGTGGATCCTGGCCACTGAAAAAGTGCTGCAAAAGCCTGTTCAGAACAAGATCATCACTGTTAAGAAATTAGAGTCCTATTGGTTAGGTTTACCCACAAGTGCTTTACAACTTTTTTTTTTTTTTTTTTTTTAATAAATTAGATCAAAATAAGATGAAAATTAAGCATCTGTTAACAAAATTTGTCACATAGATACATGGACCAGGAATTTCAAGGACACAGGTAAAAAGGAAGAGGGTAATCACTCTTAGTTTAATTTATCCAAGACTAGTTTCAAAAGACTTCTTCCCATTTCCTTTCTGAAAACTAGTAACAATATCCGAAGCATTGTCATGAACCAAGGAAACAGAACACTTTAAATAAATTCTCTTTAAATAGATGTTGTTGCACCAGATAAATGCCACTCATGCCCTTAAATTCTTCTTCTATTGAAAGTTATACGGCAAGACCCTGAGTACTGTCCAAGCCCTCAATGTTAATGGATAGAGGACCCTGGTCTGCACTAGTATTATACTTGCAGAATAAAAAAGAAATGCCATTAATAAAGCAGCTTAAAAGGATATTAGTCATCTGGTTGGAAAAACACTGTAAAGATCAGATTAAATGAGTGTTGAATGAGTTGGCTATTGAAACAATGCGCTTTTTTTCATTGTGCTTTCTTTCACCTTTTCTTTTACATGGCTGCCTCCATACCATTCCACCCTGCAACATCTTTTCAGTCAACTCACACATCCAACTCAAAGCCAAATCATGTTGTTGTTTAAACAGCAGGTTACTTGGAGAAGAATTTTCTCTTCTAGTTAAGCAGGTTTTTTAGATTTACAAGATATTTGGGATTTACCTCATGATGCTAAAGTTGCTGATCTACTCCCCAAGATAACATGATCTATTAATCAGATTTTCAGTAAAAGAATATTTAGAACAAAAAGCTCACACATTTCTGCTGTTAAAAGTAAACATATGTTGCTTTAGGACAAGGAGCTTGCTACAATCAGTGCTACAAACTGCACAGAGATAGAAGGTATAAAACAACCAAGAACTCTGAATTACTATGAGTGCAGTGTGCAGTATGAGAAATTTCTGTAAGACACTTGCTGCATGTCAATTGCTTATGTTTTATGCTGCATCCATACCTGAGCCCAGCAACATCTGCTTTTCTTTCAGACTTTTTGGTCATGTCCACTCCAGTGATAGGRTTAATATTTGTAAGATTTGCACAACTGATGGAAAGAGACAGGTTTATAGAAAATTTATAGAAAGAGGATAGCACTTCAGACTAGCTGTGATACTTGATAGGAGGGATCAGGTTTGTGAACTCTGAATTGAATTCTGGGTTTTGACACTCACTCATTCATTTTTATCTGTTCCRTTCATTTTTTTTTCTATTTTCCACTGTGAGGATTTCAGACAAGCATGCCCTTCACATTCTCAACAGGATTTATCTTCACTAATTTTAACTTCATAAAATTTAAATGGTTAATTAAAGTRTATTTTTTCAGGCCTAAATAAAAATATAAAATAGATTAAAAAAAAAAAAAGACAGAAGGTGATGTAATCCACTCTAAGTACAAATCTCTCTTGGGATGGGGTGAAGTTTCCTCAGAATATGTCTGCCTCTCCATTGATTAGAAAGGTAGCATAGTTCATCATCTTGGATGCCTAACTACTAGCGAGTATGCCCAGATAAAATAAATCTCATCTTCTGCCTCTTTAAGACCAATCATTATGGGACACTCTTCTGGCTTGTGTCCCCATGGACAGTAAATGAGGTCCAGGTGCAAGATCATACTTACTGCTCCTCATTCACTTCCTCCTGTTTTTTCTGACCCCTTTTTCTTTCATCCAACATGTGATCTAAGCAGATGAAGCTTACTTCTAGGAATGAGACTTGACATGACTGATTAATAAAGTAAGGTTTGGGTTTGGCTTCCAGATCTGCAATCAACTTTGCTCACAGGATTTCATGTTTGCASTTACACATTAATTTTTTATATCTATCAACACTATATCATAAACCCTGTGAAAAATGCATTAAAACTATTAATATAAAAATGCATAAATTTAAAAAACTGTTAAAGAATGGAAATTACTTTAGATAAAAATCTTTTTGCACAATTTCCTCATGCTCTTCATAAATGTATTCAGATGTATCTGCAGATTTCTATTACCCTGTTACATATTTTGGGGATGTTTGATCTGATGAGAATAAGGTATGAGCTATGCCCAATTTCTAGTAATTCATATTTTGAAAGCAGTTGGTATATTCAGAAGAGTAGTTAAGTTGTAAGTTTATGAAAGTAAGATTTTGATTTACCTTTTAAGTGCATTCTGTGAAGAAAAATGAAAGTATGTGGATTGTTTTCCTAAGAACTAGACTTTTTATTAAGAGAAGATATACCATTTAAATCTCTATGAAATCAAATGTCTTTGCAAGAAACATATTTTCATTTTGTAGTCTGACTATTATTTCTATATGAATGAACGAGGAGTAGTCCTCCTCTGATGTCTTCTGAAACAGATTTTCTGGAAATTCWTGAGGAAGACAACTAAACACTCACACTCAGTTGTAGAAAAATGTTTATATTTTGCTGCTAACTAATGTGTAATTAGAAACAAAATAAATGACATTGTTAGCAGGAATGTACTTTWTTTCTTGACCCGTAATACCTGACCCAAACATAGCACACCAACTTCATGTGGAATGATCAGAATCAGAACTGTACCATTTTGTTGCTTAATGCTTAGTATTTTGGCTTGCTTTATAGTACATGGGCACTGCCTAYCAATTACTACCACAAATCAGCCTTCTTTTCACAGACAGCATTACCGGTGTCTACTGCAGACAGGAACCCATGGGACTCTTCCTTGCTTGCACAACTTCTGCCATGGTTGTAGAAAACCAAGATGAAACCTTACCAAGCGAAAGTGGAAGAGACCATGCCAAAGTAAATAAAATGATAAAATTARTTGTTCTGTTCTGAAACATCTATCTAGAATAGATATTAAATATACAGCTGAAGACTAAGTACTAAGAGCCTTTATACTCTGCCCTTAGAATGACTATTTCAGTGTAGTCAAATATATTAAACTGAACACAGAACTAAGCCAATGTTAAAGAAAGCTAATTGTTTTCCAGGCCTGAAAACCATTTCACAATTCACTCATGATTTCCTGTAATTTCAAAAGGCAAAAGGTAAAAGAGGTGAAGAGGTGAAGACATAGCATGTGACTCAAATCCAGTTTTCTAAGATATGCATTTTAGTCTCACTTTATGGGTGACAGAAAAAAATGAACATGCACCATTGAACAGATTCAAAGATAATCTGGACAAAGGGCTGAATCTATTTCCTCAGTATACTAAGTTTTTGAGGCTAGTAACTGGGAAGAAAACTTTACAATATTGACACAATGACTGCTTGAGGAAATAGAAGCATATAGTGTAGATTAAATGCAAAATGATGTGCATGGGGAAAAAAAGTCAACTTCATTCACACACAGCAGTGATGCTGCTGAGATCTCAGGAATGAAGGGATTGGGATTATAATTGGTAATTCTATAAAATGTGAGTTCAGCACTGAGCAGTCAGCAGAAAAGCCTACCAAATGCTAGGTATTATTAGGAGAGAAATAGTGAAAAAAAGAGGAAGAGTAAAAAGTCAAAAATAGTCAAAAAAAAAAAAAATCCCTCCACTTCTGTATAAATCCATGGTGTGCCCACAATTTGAACACTGTGTGCAGTTCTAGTTCCCATCTCAAAAAGGACATAATTCTCTCCTCTCTCTGAAACTTTTCTGTTTTTATTATCAAATACATAGAATAGCTTCTGCATGAGAAGTAACTACATAAAGTAAGAYTCCTCTGACTGAAAAAAGAAAACTAACAGAATGGTTGCAACTCGTGAAATCTTGAGTAGCATAAAGCAGGTGAACAAAGAATATTTCCTCACATCTTCCAGTAAAGAAACCAAGGTGGCAGGGTGAAGGGAAAAGTCTCAGTAAATAATTTACAAGTGAGATATTCAGAATAGAAGAGGTATTTTTCATTTTTCATATTTTCATAAAAATGTGCAAAGCRTTGCTACAGCTTAAATTGGTTGATAAAGTGATTAGAGAAACATATGAGAGAAAATCCATAGAAAGTTATTAAATATCTAAAGATAATCTCTGGCTTTGGAGGTCACAGAACACGGTGATGTACACATCACTGGGGACTTGGAGGGTTTTCAGACAAAGTATCTCTACAAACCTGCCTTGTTCTTATATTCTTCCCTTGGTGTCTGTACTGCCCATTCTCAGAAAACTGACTGATAGGAACCTTTTGTCGGGCCTAGTACATCCATCCTTATGTTCTTATATTAGATAAAAACATCTAGAAGAAATAACTATATAAATCATTACTAAGTCTTGACTTAGGCTAGATATGGAGAAAATTAGAGTTGGAATTGTTAACTAAGAGGAACTTTTAAGCATAATATTACAGTCTGGTTAAAAATAAAATTGTCAAGAGCTAAGATRTTGACAAAATAAGTTTAACAATTGAAATAAGAGGCTGCACATCCAAAAGGACACATTCTTTTTCTAGATATACAGGTGAATCGTAATTTGAGTACTTTCATACATCCTTACTTGAGGGACTGACAGATAATCTATCAGGTTTTGACATAATATAATATTCATACATAGTTCATATTTATTCCATGTAGTCTGTTAAAGCTTCAGGACAGGAGAGAATGTTGAAAGGATATGTTATCCAAAATAGATTATAGTATGGACTAAAGGACATAGCACCAAGTACCTCTCTGTGGTGACTATGTGAGGACAAATATGCTGGCTGGTCCCTCTGCTACCTCTGCTGCCCATRTAGACAGGTCCAAAAAAGCTGGAAGAAATGTACCTGAAAAGTAAATCATTAGATAGATATGTCTCCCATGTCATACAAGAGTAAGGTTCCTGTTGGGACTGAATGAGGCAACTTCACCCCCAAAGTACATATGAGAACACAAAAAAAGAACCAAGTTTAGGTTTCTCATGTAGGATACAAAGGGTGGTTCATCACAAGAGCCAAAGCACTGGAAGCACTGGAAGAGATTCAGCTGATACTATAGCAATAGCTATGGTAATATGAGAGGAAAATGTTATATCAGAGAAAAAGAAAGTATTACTTCTCTGAAAATTCACTTTTTAACTTTTTTTCTGAATCTAAAAAGTTTAGAAAATAAGTGAATTGAAAATTTGTTTTTATTTCAAAGGTATATGCTAAYTTATCTTAGAGCATTAAAATGTATCATAAATGTTGCTACCATTTAAATAATTATAGAAGTTCCTTATTATRACAATTTGTTTGCCACATTTCCACTCACTTGTCTGTCTGTCCACTCATCTGGTGCCTGTTCTCTGACCAGATGTATTATGCACACAACAGAAATAAAGGTCTTATCATCCTAAAGCAACACACCTGAATTGCAAATGTCAATACATAAAGCAAATATAAACAAATTCTGGCAAATGAGATCATTACCCAGAAGAATATAGTTCTTATGAGGGTTTTACACTGAAATAAGAAAAATTATAATGCATGTATTATGGTTATGCACTAATCCTTCCAGCTCTAATCACCTGAAGTAATGATAGCTGTCAGATGAAGACTTTCTGGAGTAGAACTAAGTGAATTTAGCTCTCCTATTGAGCCTGATTAATGTGGTGTGTCTGTCTAGGATTTCYGAATGCCAGGCAGCCCATTCACGGTAGTAAAAGTTTTGAATATGTGGAATGACACTCAGAAATTCAGGGTAAATGACCATTGCACTTACAGTTTGATCTGCATATTTGCAGTAAATTTACTTTGTTCTTCCATTTATAGTGAAATCCCTGCAAATACACAATAGTCGTCAGGTTTTCTGTCTGTGCAGCACCTTCCAGTGAGCAGGACATGTGCTRCTATTTCTACCCAGGTTTACCACGAAATGTGCTCCAATTTGTATACACAAGTCCTGARAGGCTGCAGCACATGAGGAAACAGGAAAAGCTGAGAGAATTTGAATTGTTCAGACTGAGGAAGAGAAGAGGAGAGTTTATTGCTGTCTTCAACTATGTAATGGGAGGGTAAAGACAGTGGAGCTAGACTTTGCTCAAAGGTGCAGAGCAAGGACAAGAGGCAAATGACAGAAGCTGGAAGGTGGGAAAATCTGATAAGGAAAGACTTCACCATCCAAATGGTCAAATACTGGAAGAGGTTACCAAGCGGGGCTGTGAAATCTCCATCCTTGAAGATACTCAAAATTCAACTGGACAATGCCCTGAGCAACCTGACCTACTGGACCTGTTTCAAGCAGGACATTGCATTAGGGACCTCCAGAGATCCCTTCCAACCTAAAAGATTCTAAGATACTATGATCTGTCCAAAAGACATTGAAATTGGTATCTATTGGTAAAGGCCTGAAAATCACGCTATAKCATGTAGTCATCTAGGCGATGTCTATGCTATTGTTTTTCTTCAACTTCCTTTAAGAAAACAGTAAAAATAATGAGCAGGAGGAATAGTAGGCATAAAGTAAATGTAAATGTAGTATAACCAAACCTTTGTTGATTCATTTATCTTCAAATAAGACAATTTATTCCAGAGATTCAGTTGCTCCTGGCAGCCATTCCAGTGCTACTTTTCTCCTCTTTTTTTTTTGTTTATTTCCAAGCTCAGAAACCTGTTAGATTTGAATTTGCTTCTTCAGATTAAAATCTATTGCATCACAATTACTGTGAACTGCAGTCCTTGTAATTCTACATTTGATTTTAATTTAATTGACTAAGTTTGTATACTTTAATATTGAATGAATGATCTGCATCAAAARTATAAGAAAAGTATTTTTTTTCATTCATTTTGAATTCTCTTCTGTATTTTTTCCAATATTCCAATTACTTCAAGTGATCATTAAAAATATTTATTCATTTTAAATAGTAAGTGTACATATAGAGAGTATTGYAATAAATCTAYAAGTACTATCAGAACTTAACTCATTGATTTGTCTTCAGAAATACAGCTCTTTTACTCTGTAACTTTGGCCTCTCAAAATATAATTGAGTAGACAGCAGGATGCAGATTCCTAACAGCATTTCTAGYGAATGCTCTCAGTGAATTTCCGTACAAAATTATATTTCTGTGTTTCTGATTAAATGAACAYAACCAATTAGAATCAGGAGAGTGCAGCTAACAGAGCCAGCCAATGGCTCAGCAATTTGCACTGCGGATCACACAGAAGGGTGCAAAGAAGGGTCTGGCAGTGCTAATCAGTCCAGCCCACGCATTGTCATCTGTGGTGGTGACACGGCTGCCTTGGAGCAATGGTTCCTGCAACATCAGAGGCTCAGGSTGCAGGGAGTGCCTGGGGTTGAGGCTGATGGTCTTTTTGCCTGCAACAACTGGTTGCACAGTTGGAGTCRACAACAGAGTTTTGGTTTCTGGGTYCCAGAGTTTTGGGACCCTCTTAAAGAATCAAAAACTGTTTGGTATATATGGGATACACTAGACAAASTAGGGTAAAATATCTTTGCCAAAAAGCTGGCCAATCTGGTAAGAAAGGCTTTAAATTAGGAATGACAGGAGTGGGAGAGAATGACTTGATGAGATTCAAGTAAGGAAATGGTTAACAAGGCTGGCAGCCAAGGGGAATGGGATGATGAAAACGGAAGAAGCCTCTTAATAGGAAAAAAAAGGGGGGGGGGGGGAGGCTGGGGTGGAATAATCCCCAGTGTATACACGTAAATAAGGAACTGCCTACAGGACTGCATTATGGGGGAGGCCCTTTCCAGGACGTGAGCATGCCAGGGTGCCTCTCTGAAGTACCTGTGCATTAGTGCATGCTGCATGGGAACAGACAGGAGGGATTCAAGGTCTGTGTACAGTTACAAGGCTACACTGGCATCATGGAATGCTGTGTCCAGTGCTGGGCTCACCAGTATAAGAAAGACAGGAATTTACTGGAGTGATCCAAGCCAAGGACAATAAAAATTATTAAAGGACTGGATGTTTTGGCATACGAGGAGAGGCTGAGAGGCCTGGGTTTGTTTAGCCTTGAGAAGAGAAGGTTTGGGGGGGGGCTGGAATCTTATCAATGTTTACAAATATTTGATGGGAAACTCTAAAGTGGATGGGGCTAGACTCTTCTCAGTGGTGGCACAAGGCAATGGGCACAAACACACCAGTTTGTGTTTGAAGTTAAAGTTTTTACAGAAAAAACTTTAAAGTTACAAGTAACTACTGCAATCAGTCTTGCAAATTTAATCATTTCCAAGTGTATCTGTAATAAGATCTGATTTGAGTACTGATACAGTTTCTTTTTACAAAGCTCTGAGTCCAGTTAAGTTTTACTAACACTTAAATTACCTGGCAAGCTAGACTTCAGCCAGAATATTAATACTAAAGGTTTGCATTTGCTAGGTATGTATATAGCTTTTGTCAATGCTGTGCTATTACCTCTGAGTTACAGTTGTACTAGGCAAAGAACATGTGTACGCAATGACTCCAAGTACCACAAGAAACCTAATCTAACGAATGACTAGCTCTGCTAGTCAGAAGTGTTTTTGTTGTAATTCARATCTGGAACTAAAATCTGTTTGCATTTTGGGGGCCTGTAGACATATTTAGCAATAGTCTCCTGTCAGTATCAAATGTACCTCTAGAATTGTCCATAGATTTTGTGAGTTTGGATTTGAAGTACGAGATAATGCTTGAGCTCTTGATTATGATCAAGCTGACATGCTCTCTATTGGTCTAGGCCATAAACTGATTCTGTCCACTATCTTCTGCTGTTGCCTCATGCTGGGACTAAAAGCTATTCTCATCCCTATGTGAAGTTTCACAGCCGTTGAGCTTACCCTAATAGGCCTGGGCACACCCAGATATTTGGACATACATAGACTGGCAGTCTGCCCACATAATAAGAAGAGCACATTATGTTTTTGTGTGTACTCTGGAAAGGTGCCCCAAACAGGCACTCRAGACCTATCACTGAAAAGCTCAGGCCACCTCTCTTTAGCCATGGTGATGTAATATAGTAGCATTTTTCTCCAACATTTTTATTTCTAGTTGAGGAGACTCAGTGCCTACCAGAATCAGAAAAGCACTGAAATAGCCCAAATGCTCACTTAAATATCTATTCAAAAGTGGTATAGATACCAAATCTTTTTAATATTGTTAATAATCAGCATGACACGATTTATTCTGAATTTGTACAGCTAGACTCCCTAGGAATCAGAGATCAGAGCTATGCAGCCTAGCTATGTGGTTTTACTTCCTATATAAACATTATGCAAAAAAATCCAACAACAACCACAACAAAAACCCATGATTTCTTCTCCAGGCAGTTACAATTTAATGGTGTAGACAGTTGCAATCTAAGGACAAAAAACTGCAGAAGCTAACATGGAGAAAGTGGTTTATAGGCAGAGTAAATAGGTAATATAGGCAGAGTAAATACAGTAATAGGTTTATAGGTAAAGTTAGAAACAAACTGCTCCATGTCTTAGATCCATTAAGGAATAAATACAGCTAAATACATATCATGCTCTACCTAAGCAACACACCCTGCTTCTTAGCAGAGCTTATGAGCTTATTAAGTTAAGGAAATTTTGGTACTTAGAGGCTAAAAAACCTTTGGGCTGCTTCACATACAGTCAGCTTTGAATCAGAGTAGAACTTCTTATCCTGTCCCTAAACATTATCTGTGTTTAACATGAGAGTCTCTCATGTTGTATTCACTCTCTATTTCAACTTAAAAGATAATATATATTTTTAACTATTCATCCAGGACTATCCTCATTTGTTTTGAATTCAGTATGAGATGGCTACTTTTCTCCATCTTTTTCTTTATCCATGTGATCCTTTCAAGCARCTGATTACTGTGAGGTGATCCTCTTTATTTAACCAACAGAGAAGAGATAAAAAGGACAAAAAAGAAAGAAAAAATATGCAGAACTTGTAATGATTTTGGATAAAATGCCTCTTCTTCGTGGTTATCTAACTAAAGAATTCTGCAGACTTTTCCAAAATGCTCAACAGATTTTTCAGAGATTCATTCTGATGATGTGTGAAATTCTTCTTTTATATGAGACCAGTGCAAAGGTCTATGCACCATTTAGCTCCAACTTCAATTACAAAAATAGAGCATTAACATGATTTCAGTAATGCATACTCCCATGCAAGTCCTCTGCAGAAGGTGAATTTCACCCTGAGGGAAGATTAGGTAGCACATTGTGTACTTAAATGAATGGCTCCATTTGAAAATTCTCAGAMTAACAAGACTATAGAGCATTCTGTGCAGGGACATGCAAATGTTTATCCATAAACTGGCTCTCTGATAATGAAATACTTACCATATTTGCCTCTCTTTGTAATCATCAAGCCACTCCTGTACTACTGTAGTACATCTACAGTACTACATGTAGTACAGTATGTAGCAGACATACAGACCTCCAGCCTCCTTTCTGAAACTGTTTCAAAGTAAGCATTTTGTACACTTGCACATTTCATACATAATGGTGACACAGGATTGCTTGTGTTTTGCAGTGGAGGATCTCCAGCGTGTTCCCTGACTGCTTGAAGTTATGTGTACAGCTCTTTGTCTAGACTCATGCCTCCGTCTTCACCACTGGATGCACTCCTGTGGTTCAGTGGGTAACCATTTGCACAATAACAGGAAAAGTGAAGTCTTTGCCTTTCTGATGCCTGGTCATGGATCTGTTTCTACACTTATACTGTAGTTATTGTTTTAGCTTTTTCATTAACTGCATCAGTCTGGCAATACATAAGGACAATACAGAATAATTCACAGAAATACAACTAGAGATGTTCTGATGAGCTCAACTATTATTGACCTTTTTCTTCATCTATATTGTCTTCTGCGTGACCTTATTACAAGCACACAGAAAGTAGAGTGTATGTACTTTTAGTTGTTGCCTGTCCTCATCTGCATTTCAATGTCTTGATTAGGACAAATCCAAGTTAAAGTAAGTTTCAGCATGAATTTGCCACTCTTTCAGATGCTGTTTCTGTGAAGTAAGTTCATAATGTAGATTTCATTCTTTCAATGTCAAGAATAATCTATTTTCCTGTGAAAGAAAAAATGGAAAAAATGAAGTGTTATATTTTACTCTATTTCTTTTTTTCTTTCTCCAGACCAGGAAAAAAGAAAAACATAACATTTTAATTTTCACATTTTTCTTTTCACAGTGAAATACAAATGCTCTTTGATATAAATCTATGACTTCCAGGAGCTAGAATGATAACTCATTTTCATATGATGTCCTCAAAGCAAAYCTATCTTTTTCCAAACTAATGAAAGATATTTCTAATTAAGAACAAGTGGCCATCAGTAATAAAATGTTACTGCAATTACCAACAGTTTAGCTGTAAATTAAACATGGATTGGACTGAATTTTATTCCCTGATCTCAGAGACTGGATTCCTTATGGATTCCTATTTCCTTTTTTCTTTCATGGTGCACCTCCAAGAATATAGCTTGGTCTTTTCTGTACCTCCCCATCTTGGGCAGCATTAGACAGTAATAACAGTGATGTAATGACAGTAATCTTCTCAAAGCTAAACAAACCCAATTCCCTCAGTCTCCTGTCATGTAACATGCTCCAGGTTCCCAGCTGTCTTAGTGGCCCTTTGCTAGGCTTGTTCCACTTTGTCAATACCTTTTCTACTGGAGCAAAACTGGACAAAGCATCCCAAATGCAGCCTCATAAGTKTACAATAGAGACTAATACTTTGCCTTGACATATTGGCTATGCCTGCAGCAGTGAAGCTTGGCATGCAATTGGTCCTCAGCACTACAAGGTCATACCGCTGACAACATGCTGTTCACCAAGATCTCCAGGTCCTTTTCCCAGTCAGTAAGTTCCCAGTCTGTATCAAGGTAGACGGTAATTCCATCCCAAGCGAAAGACTTCATATTTGAACATGAATTTCCTCTTGGCTTATCCCTCCAGTTGTAGACCTGGCCTCCAGTGTATCAACCATTCTCTCCAGTTTGTTGTGATCCACAAGCTTGCTGAGGGTGCATACCATTCCACCATCCAGGTCACTGGTGATAATATTAACGAGCATCAGTAGATTGGCCTTCAGTCTGATAATTAAGCCACTGTTTGGGGAAAAGGAAACTGAAACCAAACATCTTCAGCTTCATGGGATTTGTGGCGCAAAATTCCTGCTTTCTAGGTGAATGTTCTATCTACTCTGCTGTTATGCAAAAAGTGGAAGGCAACTCTATGTCATTCTGTTGGAGGAGCTCTGGATTTTAGTAGAGCTTATATAGGAGACAGATGCCTAACTGTCTTGGACAGCATGCTTCTGAGCAGATTTAAGAGTTTTAGGGATTTTCAGGATGGGCAGGCACCTGATGACTTCTGATGTTTTAGGCAAAGTCCATATGAATCATTCTTTTCTGTATGGGCACTTAACTCTGCCTCATTCATAACTTGGAAGCTTATGTCTTGTGCTTAATCTCTGTCTGCCCCAGTTACTTATCAATGAAAAAGAAAGGATAGGCTAGTGGAATGTTGTAAAGAAATTATCTGTGTTTTAACAGATGATACTTCCAAAATATCAAAAAATATCAAACGAGAAAAAATCAAAATCTGTCTCTGAAAAGCTATTATTTAAATGAGTAATTGAACTAAATTGGGTACCTGATCTATTCTAAAGATATCATAGCCAAAGGAAGTAAAGTTTCAGTAAAGTAAAAGGTAGTGGACTAATTTGGGAAGGCCTTTTATTGCATAGTTAGCTTGAAAGGCAGCGCGGGGAATCTGATAGAAGTGTCTGCTTTGCTTTGTCTGAGAAAATATGTCACCCTTTTGCTGAATCCTACACCACATACAAATGAATGGAAGTCCAGCAAACAGGAGGAGCACTGACCTCTCTTATTGCTGTATTCCTGAAGGGGTCATTACAGTATCCCTGTGACAAGTTTTTTTATTCTTTCTCCTTAATCCTTCAGATAAATTTATATAAAATATGGCCACCTCTCCCACCCTTCCAATTTTGTCTTGCTCTTTTCTCTCCAAAAGGTAACATTCCATGTGCAAAATGTTTTTGTCAACATCTTGTGCATATACACAGTATGTAGAGTAGTGCGTATGCTACTATAAATGCAGAGCATGGCTGTTTTCTCTTTTCTGTTGTGGCTGAAAATTCTGTCTTCAATTCTCCCACAACTTTTTACATTATAAGTCTTCTAAAAATGAGAAATTGCTTCACTATTATGAATTAACATGAAAACTTATCACCTACAGATAACATTGCAATATTAAAAATGATTGTGGTTTCCCTGTATAATTTGTACAACCRGGTGAATAATTCATAACAAATAATGTATTCAATTAATTTCCCCATTTTGACTCTACTTCAAATATCTACCCATAGATTATAACTTTTTCTATATTTTACTTATTCAAAATTATTTTTCAGAATAAATTTAGCAATTAATTCTTTTCTATTCATGAGTAATTCAAAGAGAATATTGTGTATTCATACTTTGAAATATTAACTATTGTTTGGTTAATTTTGAATGAATCTGTCCTCTCTAACATTTAACTTGAACATCAAGAACTTTATGAAACCTTTAAAAAGCTTAGATAAAACTAGTATTTTTAAAAATTAGATCTTATAGTTGTTCTGTGTATTCCTAGTGATACTCTGGAAATGCATGTCATCCATGCAGATTCTTCCTCTTTGGAAAGTATATTCATAAAAATATCAGTCAATTAACAATACAAATTCTTATACCTTCTGTAACATGTCTTCAGTGAAAGAAAAGAGAAAAGGTTCAGAGATCTGTTTGTACTTATATTTATAGATGATGTTTTACTTTATGACAGAAGCAAATTTGAAAGCAGTTTTGTTATTCACAATCATTGCTCCAAGAAATCCTAGCATCCTCAAATGATGAAATAATAGAGGTTTTCTGGAAAGGAAGTATTTAATACATGTTTACAGTGTTCTTAACAGAAAGTTTATTTAAAAAAAACACTTTTTTATTTCATGCCAACCAGTTTAATGTTTTATCCAGCACAAAGAAGTGAACTTGCCGCTTTAGGATTTTTTTTTTTTTTTCAGATTGCCTCTACTGACCTTTTAATGTTTGTTAAATTGATGAAGGCCACTCAAGGAGCTTGTAATCAGTCTTGCAGATTTCTTGAAGAATATAACTCTAATAATCTCAGCCTTGCATCCTAAACCAAATTCTTTCTATATAATTGCAAAATCTCTAAGGAAAGTTTCTAGCACAATAAGTTCTAAATAAATTATGAGACACCTGGATATCTAACAAGGAAAGCATGAGACAGAAAACTGTAATTTTGCAACTATTAATATGGTGACCTCACTGCCATAGGTGGGAGGAAGTAAAAATGTGCAGTCTAGTAGGCAAAATTATAATATACATAGCTATATATATTTTTAGCCTTACTCAGTTAAGAGGATATTAAACAGTACTGTGTTTTAGAAGCTTCATTTTCTGACTTAGTACCAAGACCTCTAGCCTCCTCCAGCTGGGCGCAGAAGCAAGGAGCAGCAGACAGTGGGAGACCAGGATGACCTGCACAGAGGAAGGCAATAGTGATTGAATTCTATTTGCAAGCATATGCACAGTAATTGCTTACCCGATATTACCTCACGTTTCAGAGCAGTAAGAGACTTGAAGTAATACTATCCTCCACCACTACTGACACAGCAGGCAATACACAGGAAGAAGGAACAAAAGCAATCTTCCCCCCGCCCCAGCCCAAASGATAGGAAACTGAAGGATAATCAAAAAAGACATATTAGTCTTTTTGCTTTCTTTGGACCCAGGTCAAGTATATAAGGGTGATGCACATCTATATAAATATATGAATAAAGGAATATTAGGAATTTAATTATTTAGCTCTAGAATCAATTTTGTAGTATAGTCAAACAGACTAAATACAAAAAAAAAAAAAAAAAAANAAAAAAAAAAAAAAAACAATAATAAAGTCAGTTTTATACTGAGCTGAGTTTCAAGCTTAATACTTTGTGTATTAGGGTGAAACTTTTTTACAGAGTTTTTCGGTGTACCCAGCAGTGCTCATGAAATTTGATGTAACTGATTATGAACTATTTTTGTATGACTGTCACTGTATTTTGTAATGATTGCCTTAATCCAAGTATAAAAGTAGTAAAATGAACAGGGTGTTGGACTTAATTCTGGGACCCTCCCAGTCTGAATTATATTATGATTTTGAGATTTTGCAAAAGTGATGGTAAAAGAAGAACTCATAGATCACGTCTGTAAATTTTGTAAGAGATGTAGGTTGTCTAGAGCACAAGTTCAAAATGTGAGAGCAATAGACTTGAAGAGGGATAGCAAATATCTGCAAAGATTTATGATACACTACATTKTTTTATGGTTTGATGGTGAGGGGATTTTGAAATTTGTCTTTGGAAAGAGTTGTGAGAATGGATCTAGAGTAACCTCTTGAGTGATGCTCTAACCTCTTTTCGTTCCTTCCTATTGATGGGACTTTAACAATTCTTATTGTGGGTAAAACAATACCATCGATTTTTAAGCTGAAGTCCTCATTAATATAAATGGGTTTTTCTTCTTAGCTGCAGACAAGACCCTGAGTCTTCACTCTCCGATAAAACTCCATCCTTTTTATTCTTTTTTCCCTAAGCAGGTCTGAATCTTTCCCTAATATTCCCCTTTTATCTGCTTTTTGCTCTAACCAATTACTCCATTCAGCTCATATCCATCACCCTGATGGTTTTAACTGTCCTCCTTGAAACCATGTTAAATTGCAATCTGTACTTTTCATGGAATCGTCCTCCTACTCCTTTTCCTCTCTTCCAAAATTTAATTCTTAACTGCACCAGTTGTTTTCTCTGTCAACTTTTTCAATAAAATAAGTAGCAAAAATATTTGATTTCCTGTCTACATACAATTAAATTATTATTGAAGTTAACTGACTATTCTTCCCTGCAGATAAATTAAAGTCTTCCACATGTGTAAATTTTAAATATATTTCTTAAATTATTTCTTGCATCTTCCATTTTATTTAAACTCAATCTTTTAGCAAGATGCCAAAATTAGACAGGAAATATCTCAAGTAGCATCTTATCAATACCATGGAAAATTGTTTTGAGATACTACTTACAACTTTGCTGCAGAGGTGATTTACCACAGCACTAGAAAACTAAAATAAAAAATTGTGACAGAAATCAGAGCGTAAACCATGCACCCTTCTCTATGTTCATTTCAGAGTCTGTATGTACGCACTGTAAACATGAAGCCTATGTTACAGATACTTTTTGATTTCTAAATGGAGCTTTACAAGAGTACTCTAGATATTTAAGTAAATGTATAGGATTAATGCTTATTAAAACATTCATAAATCTACTCCCTAGTGTCACACCAGCCTGTCCTGTGATTCTGCTCTGCTCATTTCTATCAATCCACCTACACAGAGTTTCCTTTCTCTCTCTACTGCTAGTTATTCACTTCTGGTACCTTATATTCTAGTTTTGTTTCTTTGGTTCAATATTTTATTTAGCTATACATAGGCAATACAGGTAAAATCACCGAAGAAACTGACTTCCAACCAAGATCCAAACGATAGCTACTACATTTACATAAGCTAAGATTGTTCAGAGGCTTCGAACTGGAGTATATTTTAATTACAGTTTCCTCAGTGCAGATATCTCTGACATCAAGGCAAAAACCTGCCAAAATGTGATGTCTCAGTTCCGAGGCAGAGGAGATGCTAAGCCTTCTCATTCAAAAGGCTGCAGGAAGGATGCGGTATTCCAACGACCTTAAAAAGTTTCAGAATCTTGCTGAATAATGCACAGTTTGGGAAGYTTCATAAATATTGCTCTGGGAGTTGGAAGGATGACCCTGGCTGTATCTTTTACCAATACCCTGTGCCAGGAAGGTTAGATGATCTCACACATCAACAATCTGTAACTTTAGTCAGCAGGTCATCTGTGGAGGACAACTGCAGTGAGTTTTCCCTTAGTACTTCTAGCAGAGGTAAGATTATGCTACTATTTTCTAAGCAGAAATCTGCATTAACATAAAGGGGTATTTCTGATTAYTAATCAGTAAAAACGCTTGACCTTCAGTCTTCACTGTGCTTCCACAGTATTGCTTTTTCCTTTCTTTTGGCACATAAAGAATTTTTTCCATGCTTCCTTTGTCATACTGTTTTGACCACATCACCATCCCCCCTATGTCTTCATCTAATTTTTCTTTCTTTTTTTGTCCTAAATTTTTCCATTGCAAACTTTTGTTAGTTTTCCCAAACCTGATTAAAATTCTGAGCTGAATAGATTAAAATTCAACATATTCAGTTTAAAAAGTTACTCTCAAACTGTTCAACGGGTTATTTTTCTTCAGTTTTTCTTTGTAAGGTATTATTATTGACTAAACTATGATAATTTTTTTTCCATCTTTCTGTTTTATTCTTTTTTCTATAATACRTTTATGCATAAATTAGATATCAATTATTTCTCCATATTACATTAGTGTAAGTTTTTTTTATCTCAGCACCGAAGTACTAGTGAAAGGACAAAAGTAAAAACTTTCAGCTATTCAAGTACTTTAGCATGGGTGCACTTTAAGATTTGGACTATGGGAGATATCAAAAAACCTCCCTAAATACAAAATAGCTTCTTAACGTTGCTTATTGACTAGCACAAAGATAGCTAGCRTGATTAGAGGTTGGAGATGAGTAGCTCCCAAATTAAAATCTAGTAAGTGCTGCTCACTGTTCATATGTATGAAAACATCTTACTTCAAATACCCTTAACAGGTAACCTTGTAATAAATATATAAGAGTCTATTTTTCTCATGTTATTTGAAAGAAATCATACACAAAATTGTAACAAATTCAGAATTTTAAATTTTAAAACTGTGATCCAAATTCTTTAATTTAAGCTAGTAACAAATACAAATTTACGTACAAAGAGAAGATACTCTCTTAAAATGTTATTTCTTTTAGTTATCAGTGAAAGAAGACTGTTTTAGGAGCTTTTTAATTAGTCTATATAGAGCATTTAATAAATAAGYTGAGAACAAGCAAATGTATTATTTTCAAAAAAAAAAAAAATGAATATAATTCATCTTGCCTAATTTTACTTATCTAAAAGTTAGGCAATCTGTGTAATCTCCGTAAGGTACCTATCCTAGGAGGAGACAAAAAACCTTTTGAGTGCCCATTTCTCCACACTGACAGTAAACAAGGCTAGAGCATTTTCTAAAACACTGAAATTAAGGGCAATTTACTTAAGCATTTTTCTTATCTGCAACAAACTGACATTAAAAAGAGGAATTAAAAAATATTTCTCATTTTTCATATTTTTCATTTTGTCATCGCTTTCTCCATTTTATTAACAATAGCTCTTTAAGACCTATTAGGAGAAAGTGACACAAATTAAAATAGCTCTAGAAATTCCATATGCCTACCCATATAAGTTGAAGCTGGCATGTCTGCTTTAGTCATGATACATCACAAAGCTGCCCTTAAACTGCACAGCAACTACCAAGTAGAAGTTAGCAAGGTAGTAATTCCTGCCTTTTTTTCTGTACACTCCATTTTCTAGCTAATCTCAGAATAAAACTACTCTCTATATGCTTCTAACGTTCTTTTTTGAGAGAACTTCATAATGTTTATTTCATTAAATTAAATTAATTTCATTTAATTTAATCAGCAAAAGAGAATATGTGCCTTTACAAAAGGTAATCACCATAACATGAAAAAATTTTTTTTTTCTTTTATTTCCTTGTTTTCCGTGTTCTTTGCTTGGTTTAATAAAAAATTTGAACATATTTACAAGGGAACAACATAGACTAATTCCATTTGCATCTGTATACTTCTTGTAATGTGTGCCAGTTTTCATTTGCAAAACTCTATCTATGGTACTCCCAAATACCATTAACAACAGAAACCTTGTTACATCAGCTACTGTAATAGTGATATGATGGAGTTTAAAAACTAATTGAATGGGCTGCCATGACCAAACTCATTTATACATACTATGTAGAATTAAAGCCAAATCTCTGTAGGCACAGATATTTTTGTTGAAAGCAGTCAGATCCCTGTAGGCACAGATACKTCTGTTGAAAGCTCCTAGGAAAAGAAAAAAAAAGAAAAAAAGAAAGAAAAAAAAGAGAATATATTTACTAGATGGTTTCATCCTGTTTTTTTATTTAGTTTGCCTTCTTGCTAAAGAAAATATTGAAAGTAGATGTTGAGATCAACATGTATCAAAACACATTTGCTTCAAGAGGAAAATCATTAAAGAAGTTAAGAATGTAAGAACAAAAACTGTATACATATGGATAGTGTGAATATAAATTAGAAATTATCTAAAATCCAAAGTGATATTATCAGACTCCCAGGCAGTTAATAAAAAGACACTATTAGTAAAAAAGCTAAAGCATAATCTACTGTAGGAGAGATACTCAAGAGAACAAAAAAGAAGTTTGTATTTATCTTAAAGTAGTACTTCAGGACAAGCGCAAGTGTCAAACTGTACAACAGYATCAGTGCTAACAAAAGGAGATGACTGATCTGACATACCAAGTTCCAACCTGACATCTGAATCGCTTACGCTTGATAATGCACTGATCGAACTAAGCTGGCTAAATACACTAAAAGGTAAAGGTGAGCATTAGACAAAAAGCCATAGGAAGTGGTAGAAAGTAGTTCCGTGTAACACTGACATACATTCAAAATGTTGTCCCTGAATTCATCCTAAACTGGGAACCTGACTGCCTAATACTGCCTGTACCACGACTCCTGGGAGGAACTCAGCTCTTTCGTTTCCTTGGGCTTAGGCTCAGTTGAAACAAGCAACTACCTCCTCACTTAGGTGCCTCAAAGCYTTTAAAAAGCCTGTCAGACATAACTGTATTCCATTTCTATTCTCTGTCTGCAGTAATATGACAAAATTACTCTAACTCTGAATAGAACTGAACAGACAGCATCTAYGTGTCTTTGAATGGCCACAAGAGCTGGATAATGCACATGATTTACATGCTGATAAATCACAAAAGAATTTTTCATGTATGTGTATTTTTCCCCAGGTGACGACTTTGGTAGAACTAATGTGAATAGCAAAAGAGCATGACAGAAATATATTGCAATCAGCATAAAAAAATATGGATTTTTCAACTGGCATATTCYAGCCTGGGTTCCAAAATAACAAATTTAAATCAATAAATGATTATTATTATTTTTCAACTTGCAGTTTAAAATGTTTTATACATTAAAAAAGCTGTACATGCATTTCTGGTTATGTGGTTGTTTCCAATGAGTATCAGATCTCACCATTATGTATGATAAAAATTGTATATTGTTTCTGGCATCAAAAAGCATTATTGAAGGATTTTAAAGAGAAATTAAATAATACTCTAACTCACCCTACAACAACATATCCTCTCTCACCTTTTCTTTTCTATTACAGCATCCAACTTATTTTTATAACATTCATTTATACTCCTGAATAGATATAAATTTTGTAACCATGCCAAATGTATGTATGCATTCTTGCAAACTAATCAGCATGTTTTAAGTCTAACAAATCAGATTAATTTAAAAACTGTTCTCCCTTGTCAGMACAGAATAAAAAGCAACTATAACATATTAATGAATCTGATCTTTTATACAAAAAGATGTAAATGTGTGCAACTTACAAGTTTATGATTTCCAGAAAGAAAAATGCATAGGACAATACAGATGGGGTAGTAGGTGTAAGAGAGCAGGTGGTTTTGATGGCCTCTGGATGGCTGTCAAGGATTTTAACTGGGTGACAGAAAGCTAAAGGTGAATTGCTGCTTCCTGTGAAAGATAAACTGATTTTAACTTATTAAGTATTTTTAACTATTAACTACTTCTTACATTTCAATGACAACAAATATTATAGAAGTAGAGCTGGCCAGAGACCAAGTCTAGGAAAAAGGAGCAATGGTTAAGCAGTCAGACAKACTCAGCTTAAACCATGTACTGCTGACAAAGAAATGGTTTGCTTCTTTKGAACCTTTCTTTCCCAGTAGTAAATCTTCCAAATGGCTGGGGTCCTTCTTTTTCAGGTTAATAATTCTGAGCAGCAGACAGGAGGGGTTCATTTGATTACTGATAGTCAGAAATGTAAAGTTTAAATAACAGGAAAGGATAATTTCAGTGTTTTGCAGATTTACTCTCTAAATGTCACTGTTAATTTTAAAATAGAATATCCTAACTATCTAATGTTCTTGAGGCTGTACAAATGTGGAGAAAAGGTGAAAGAAACAGATCCTGATCTGTTTCTCCAGATATTACCGAAACAATGAGGAATTGCCATGAAAAAGTCAAAACAAAAAACACAGTTAGTTGCACAATCATAGCAACCAGAGTCTACAAATAGAAAATGTCACTGTCTCATCATGTTACTCTTGATGCCACAAGAAGACTTTTACTTGCTCTCCTGCTTATAGTTCTTTCRTCCATGAGGTATGTTGGGCCAAATATTCCAATAAATATCCTGATCTGATATAAAGAACTTTTTTCAGGTAAGAACAAGAAACAAGGCAGGAATTAATAAGTCTTACCAGCCACTGAGCAAATATCCATGTAGAATTAATGGGAAAWTTTGGTCATAGCTACTGAAAAAAGGGGGAATCTAGAAACTATCATTGAATCAGTACATAATCTAATAATTCTGTCCCAAGAGATAAAAATTACAAATATGTCTGTATGTACAGACTGGTTGTGTTCAAAAATATTAAAAGAATATGGATACTGTTGTTATGGCCACTGTTGTATTTGTTTGCRGATTACCATATATAATCTTCCTTTAAAGGGGTATGGCAATGGGGAAAATGCTGTTTGTTTGGTATATCTGGTCTGGGGCACCCTGGGCAAGTGGAATTCATACAAGGAGACTGACCATTCCCTGAGATGAAATGTGAGAAACTTCTGGAGGATAGATTGGCAGTCAGGAGGGAACTCACTGAACAAGCAAAGACTGGAAAACGTTGCAGAAGGGTAAGGAGCTAGTTCTTGGAACAGGATGGAAAGATACGCACTGTTTTCACAGACTTAGATGTGGGCTGTGTTTGTTGCAACCCAAGAAAACTGTTAAAGATTTCTGAACTGAAACCAAGCACAGAAGAAGGGCTTCTGCAAGRCTTTGTAGAATTTCTGGAAGTTTCTCTATAAGCTCATCTCAAATGAACTGAAAATATGATTGTTTGAGGGGGCTTTAATTTGCGTGGTCTGTTTTTTCATTCACCATGGTCAGCACAGAGTGCCTAAGTATCTAGATAAAAATCAGAGAAGAGATAGACAGTTAGATACAATTTTTGATTATTTGCTGCATTAACTCTTTTAAAAATATTTTTAGGTATACAAATTTTGATGTTATGCCCATGATTCTTCCTTGTTTGTGTCAACAAATATATAAGAGCAGAGTATATAGGCAAAACTAGGAATGAAAATAATAAACAGTGTTGCAAGAGAATTAAATATAAATCATAAGAAGCTATTTAAAAATAAAAAAAAACTCCAAAGAGCTCCATCAGGAATTACTTGAATCATTAAGGGATGAGTGAGAAGTTACTGACAGATACAGCTGCYGACAGCCTGAAAGAATTCTTCGCTTTGTTATTCACACAGATACACTGAGGGTCAAATCCCCAAAAGTACGAAACAATGACTCTTCCTGTGCAATGATTGGAACAAAGAAAGTTTAGGGCCTCTATGTCTATGCTAAAGCTAATAATTCAAAGTAGTTGATTAGAAGTGGTGCAGGCATTGAGCCTGTATATTTTATAGATTAGAATGATGATGGAAATACCTGGGGATCCAGGAAAAGCCCCAGGAAAGGCTTTTGAGAGTGTGTAAATGGCTGGGGAAAGTAATATAGTGGAATTGCTGATTCTTTGTCAGATTGTCCCTGTCAACAGAACTGCAATACAAAGGGGCAGAGATGGGAATAGGGAGGAAGACTCTCTCTTCTTACCGAGCTCTCTGAGCAGTGCCTACAAGTGGTCCCATCATTTGCACTTCCTAGAGGACAGAAGCTGAATTCTGGTGGGATAGACTAGAAGAGGCTTGAAGGAAGTTAAAATCAGAAGAGTCTGAGTACAGATAGGGAAGATCCCTGCATCATCCCGAATATGTCTGCAGCTATTATCCCTGAAGGCCCGTCTGTATACTTCCTGCCTCCCACTTCAGTTCAACTAACACTGTCACTGTGAAATTTGGTGGTGACAGTGAAAAAATTCCCAGGAGTTCTCTTATGGCCACTGTTCTTTCCCTTTCAGCTCAGTAAAATAAAAAAAAAAAAAAAAAATTACATAAAATGGAGCAGAAGAGAGACTGAATCCCTGGTGTGAACTAAGAGAGACTGGAGAAAAGAGAGATGAGGTAAAGGGGCAGGGGGAGGGCTTAACTTGCATCCTCTAGTCCCATAGTGGGCTGTATTTGGAGTTTGCACGGGAGACTGGAGAGCTCCGAGAGCCATGCTGTCCTCACCATCTCCCTGCTGCTTCTCGGTGAGATCCCTGCTAGGTAACTGCATAATCCGCAAAGAAACTCTTTTGTCTACCTGTTTGTTTCAGCTATACCAGCTCAAAGGGGCAGCTACATCCAGTTCTATGTCTGATTTCAGGTGGGACACGAGACATGGTTATGACACTGTTTGGTCCTGTTTATTTTTTCCTCCTTCATGCTATTTTCCTTAGGCAAAACTGTCATTAAAATCAAAGGGCATTTGTATTTGAATAAAGCTTTCCAAACTAAGCTGTTTTCAACGGTTACTGCAACTGAGACAATAAAAATAAGCTCTCTCTTTGATGTTACAGTGTTGGTGTAGTGGCTCAAGCCCCAGATGCTCCCGGGATGGGGCTGTTACGGTAATTCCTACAGTTCTCTCCAGTCTAACACATGATTTTACCTTAACAGGAGAATACTTATGTCCCTTTTGGGGCTTTTTAACCCAGCTTTCTTTCTTATATTCTCTTCTTACACACTGTGTTTGCTATTTAAGGGCTTGTCAAACATTGGAATGTGTGCTTAAGTATTTCAAACATGCATCTGAATGTGTCACATCCCATTATTAATTKATGGCTATTTAAAGTCATCTTGATACATAGACAATGTTTATTTTAGCATTATTAAAGAACTGTGCTTAAGTGAAAAATATTGGTCCCAGGCTTGTAATTACACCTGGGCTCCAGTTGCAGCATATGAGTTGTTCAAATTACTCAGTGAGATTATTTATGTGCTTAACATCAAACCTCTGTATAACTGATTGCAAAATTGTAGCGTCCTTCTCTAATAATGTTAGCAAATTCTTTATTTGTTTATTTGTTTGTTATGGTTTTTGGTGATGTGGTTTCAGTTTGCTATAAACTGTCTTCTCATTCTATTTCACTCTGTAAAAAATGATTAATTTTTCTAACCCTATGGGACACTTCCTACAGCTTTTAAAATATTTTAATCTTATTACTGTAATTCATAATGTGTTTAATAATGTAATTTTGAATGAAACATTCTCTGCTGTTAAAAATAATTGAAAACACAGTGGGGACCTTCTAAAGGAATTGTCTTAATTAAGAAATCAGACATAACAGTGCATTTCTGTTCAATTATTTTACACTGCTTAGATTATGAAAGTCACTTGGTTTTCAGACTGATAATATTACACCAAGTATAAAACAAACGAGTAGAATTCACAGTCTATATTGATTGGCTTAGTAATGAGAATAGTTTAATCCCCTGAGAACATGCCCAGCCTGGTGTGCTGATTCTCACACTTTTCCTGGCACCATCACCATCTACATTCCTCGTCTAGCCATCTTAAATCACTGCCTTCAGGTAACTTAGCTTTTACATATTTTGTCTTCCCCATCCAAATGAATGAAAGTCATTTGGGGATTTTGAGCAAGATCTTCAGATGRAGCAAATAACTAATGTCAGTGAAATTATGCTGCTATACACATACCAGTGATTGGATCCACTCCAGTTACTGTTCAAGCAGCACTTCTGTCTGGGGAAGGCAAATAAACCCAAAGCTCGCTCTTGGCAAACCTGTGGAGCAACTTCTCTCTCCAGTAACAGAACATGCCCCGTTTCTGTTCTATCAGTCTCTTAAAAACAGAGCAAAGAAATTATATACATATATATATATATATATATATATATATATATATATATATATATATATAAAAATTGGAAGAGTTGCTCATAAGGATAGAGCATGAAACTGTTGGCTAGTTGGTTACATCTGTTTTGCTGGAAAGAGTTATTTTTGTTTTCTTTTAGAGGAGATCAGTAACTTTGGGGGAAAAATGGTGTAAATGCTTCTTAAATGTTAATGGTCTTAAACTCTGATGACCTATCTATTCTGATTTATAATGGGTAATTTTTAAATGAAACTGTTTAACACTATATCAGGAGATTTTAGGAGTTTTTTAATCCAAACTAAATTTTTAGTTAAGGGGCCACTATTTAAAACAAAGTAAATTAAAATACCTCTCATATTAATTTTATCAGAAGTGAAGGAACTCAGTAATTGCCCTAAATCCCTATGGTTGCTCTAAACTGGATGATTTTTTTAAAGTTTTATTTTCTCAGCTACTACAGTCTATGTAAGATGGCACGCATCAAATCCTTCTCTCTGCAGTGTAGTCTGCATTAGCAAATATATTGTTCAGAATCAGTATTCAGTGGACAGAAATCTCTCTGTATTTCAAAAAATTGGTGTGAGATATTGACTCAGTGTGAGTTCTGAAATATATTAAATAGGATCAAATTGAATAATCAATCTACAGATGTTCTAATTGCTTTGTCTGTGACAGTTTAAAATATTTCCTATATCCAGAATATAGTCAAGGGAATATTTTAGCTGTTTGTCAGAAGTAAGCATGTGAAGTGAATTTGTCACCACCACCTGATGCTGGGACAAGATGTGTAACTTGCAGTGAAGTTCTGTGCACTCAGTGGATTGGGCATTTCAGCTCCTCCAGTTAGCTAAGTCAAGTATGGGCCATCTTGTTCATTATCAGATGAAAATTTTGTAAGCCTTATCAGTTGAAATACAATTCATCTATGTTCAAAAAATATGAATTATGTCTGTTTGTTTTCTGAAGGGAAAATCCCTCTGCACTCTCAGGTGGTAATGATGACCTTAAGAAAGTGCATTTAAGACAAGATTCACTCTCTTACGGTGATTCTCCAAGATGACTTTTAGACTTCAGTAGGAACATCTGAGACTGAATGCCATGTTTAAGTTTTGCAATAGATATTCAAGATAAAGCAAGACAGGGGTGGRGAAAAATAAGTGCCAATGAAATTATTAAAATAGGGAGAACTTATCACGTCTATTACTTTAATTCATTCCATCACAACTGCAGCTGAGATTATTCACAGAACTCAGTTGGAACCCATTTATGGAAGCTTTTGAATACTCATCTAAATCATGAACAGCTTCCTGTGCTTCATATAGTTCATTGCTTGCTGTTTGAATTCTGTAACAAACTCTCAGTTCCCTTTAATAAATTCCAAATCTCCTTAAGAATTATCATCATGATGCACAGATATTGAAAGCGGTTCTAAAGTTTTACACTAGACTTCTTACTATGGTAAATAAATGCTTCCAAGCAATGATTGTGAGTAGTTTTGTCAAAACATTAGTTAGTCAAAAACATTATAAAAGTTTTGTAAGGATAATATTTTTAATTTTCCAGAATTTTCAGGAGTAGTTTATTCATACTTGATTCTTTAACAATGTTAGCTAAAAAAAGACCTTCAAYATAATCCGACTTGAAAAGGATGATGCTTTATTTCTGAGATTATTCCTACCAGAAGAAAGAAGGTGAGTAATAAGAGTTCTTTCATCATACAGTTAGATCCTCAATTACCCTCTTAAAAATAGCAAATAGACATAAGGCAATAAAGTTGATCCAGCAAAATACCAAGTTGTGATCAACCTGCTGCTGATACTGTCTTTCATGGTATATAGTTATCAATATTCCATGCCCTCTGCAGCAATATGACATTCAGAATTRCACATCAAAAAAGGTTTTGCTCTGTCTCAGTGAATATCTATAAAATGTGCCAAGAATCAGTGTAATGTTTTGTTGTTTATAAATCATATTCTTCTTAGAGGAATCATCACAATACATCACAGCTAGGGATCTAGAAAACAAATTATGAAAGTCTGTCTGAGTAGCAGTCTTGCCTTCATCACAGAGATACTAAGACAGAGCTGGTCTTGTATTTAGCAGATTTTTAAACTTGAGAATTTTAAACCAGTAGGTAATATGAGTTACATCCAGTAAAAATACATTATGGTCACTAGCATGAAACATGTAAGATGTCTAAAATGGCAGCCATAGACAGGCAAATACTAATATACTTTTGTATGAACAGGATAATGACCAACGACCAAAGAACAAGACAGAGTTGTGCTGCTGTATGGACCGCTGGTTCTAATTAACTGCTGAAGCAGTCATTTACTAGGAAAACTGCCCTGCATTTGATACAGGAAAGATTTTTTAGTTTATTAGTGTAAATTACATACTGAGATTCATCTTGAAATTTCTGATATTCTATGTATTTATGAGACAACTTTACTTTGTCTCCGTAAATATAATTAAGACATAACTATTAGAGTTACTTGCCCTGAATAGCAGAACACTTGAAAATACTGCATACTCTACTAGTATACCATAAACACTAAGGTGAACCAAATTCAACTACAGAAAAATGAACAGTCTCAAAACTACAACAATTAGCAAACTTGGAAATGTGTAGAAAGGGAAAGGTAGACCAAAACTGAAAGAATGTATAGGCAATTCTACCCAATGCAATCAACATCTTTAAAAATTCAAATAAATGCATTTCAGCCATTAAAAAATTGCCAAGACCTAAGCAGGTGTCAAAATGCTGGTTTACAGTGTACTACTTTGTTAATCTGTGAGAGTGAATGCAATTATGTGTCATTAATAAGTATACAGAGTAAAATCCATTTGCAAAATTCCAAAACTAAATATATGCCATACCATGGTATCAAAGTGTCACTGTGGATTTGATTTATATGTTAAAAGTAATCCTGATGTGTGTTGGCTGATAGATAGGTTTATATGTATTTTTATATTAAAACACACAAAACCCTACAGATAGCAATTAAAATTGTATACGTAAGTACATGCATATGTAAATACATAACAGTTTGTAAGAGTGTTAAAAGTTTACAATGGCAATAAGATTAAATAGTAATTTATTTTATGCATTGTTAATCCAGTTATGATGGGAGATATTTAAATAAAATTTTAATAAATTATAGATCTTGCCCTAGAAAACTATTTTTGAGAAAAATCTCAAGCATGGATTATATAATTGTRTAATAATGATGCTATTTTTTATCATTCTAAAATGGTGTTAAATCTATTAGGGCATATGAGTCTATGAGATTTCAGTTTCATAATTTTAACATCAAACCTATATAATTCTGACATAAATCTTCTCTAGTGCTTTGTGGAGGTGGATAAATTTTGCTAAAGGTATTCACAAGATAACACTGAAATCTAAACTGATTTCATTTCAGTCCTTTTTCATACTTCTAGTGAGTAGGAAGAAGTAAGACTCCAAGAAGAATCCTGCGGACCCAGAAAATGCTTTTCTCTGTATTCTAAACTGATTTTTTGAACTATTTCTTTTAAAAKCTGTAAGATATTTCTTTTATTTTTTTGTGAGACAGTCCAGTATTGCCAACTTTATGGGTTCAAAAATTAGTGCAGAAGAGTCTAAAAACCAGTCATGTCTGTAGAAAATGATAATACTTTAAAGATAATGAATTTAGGACTTTTTTTTTACCTGTAACTACTGGAAAAACTGGGAGGTTCCATTTTCAAGTTTGTCTCTCCATCARTTTCAAGAATCATTCTGTTCTTAACTAATATTCCATTTAGTAGCTTGATTCCAACCTTTGAGAATTAAACAGAAACAAGCAGTAGTTTCAGCCTCTAATCACTGCAAAAAGTAAAACTTTTCAAAAATAACACACACATATTTTTGAAATATTGAAACTTTGCTGTAAGTCTTGAGGCTCTAATAATGAAAATATCATTGTAAAATGTGAGATGAAAATTCACTGGAAGTCTGTAAAACACACAAATGGCCTCGGAAATCTTGAATTTTTCCTAAACCGCTGTACCTTAAAATTTTGGCATTCATTTCTCTTGCTGACACTATTCCTCTGTCATTCCTCCACATCCTTTAATAAAAGAGTGTCACAGAACATAACTATTAAGAATGGCTCTTTTAAATAGATTTCAGTATTTTCATTTGTGCAGGATGGACAGGTAAATGTTTCACATAGAGATACTGACATAATGAATTGTACTCAAAAATTGTTCATATAGGTTTTTTTTCCCCAGAAGAATACTAAATATATAAGCAGTGCACATCATAAAAAATACTCATACAGATGACACACTATGTGCAAAGCAAAGAATGTGCACAAAATGAATGTATTGAGAGTGAAGAATATTTATAATTTCATAATTTTAAATAGATAAAAAGAAGGAGCATTCAGACTGGATCTTTGCTTTACATATTTCACAATAGGTTTAGATCAAGACAGTAGGAGTAGAGATGGGCATGAATAAGCTAGGGAGAACAGAGAGAGAGAGAARATATTTTAATTCAAACAAGTAGTAAGAGAAGTTCAGAGTCAGGAAGAGACATCTGGTCTTCTATTCACAGAATATGCAGGAAAGCATGTCCAATTTCTAATGAGCTGTGTTACTGCCATTTCAATAAACAAGAAAAGAAATGATAGCGGTGTAAATAACAGAAGTACTGCATATTGTGTTTCACAGACAGATGTGAAGATGTTATCTAATCTGTACTTGGAAGGAGTCCGTCACTGTCCTAGACCCATAGAGCAAAACACTATTAGAAGAATCTGGCAGAGAAATTGCAGAGATTTCTAGGGAGCCTGAAGTAAAATTTGACTCCTTACTCATAGATCATTGGAATATATAACAGACAACTCAGATTATAGCATAAGTGGCATAAATATCAGAAGGCATCCCAGGGAAAGAAATATGACTGGTCATAGTTGCATCTTGGTTCRGGCAATGGGGGAGTCTGTTGCAGAAGGGGATAAATCTGAACTAAGTTTTGAGTCAAAAGTGATACAGCAAGAATTAGGCATTAGGTTCCCCTTGTGGAATTCAAAGAAGATGTATCATACAGGTACTTCTTTCATTGCAAAGATATATTCAGACTTGGAATCAAAGCCTTGCCTATAATTAATATATCATCTGTTTTACTAAATTCAGTAACAAATTTTATCATAAATATACAAAAACTTTATATAGTTTGGCCTCTCTCCTTATAATGTCRGATGAAATGCTAAATGAAAAAACAATATCTAATCAAATTGTTATCTAAAAGATTTAGTCAGTAACTACTTGTCCCTTTTATGGGCTTGTTTATGCACATAAAGTCCTGAAGGTGTTTATAACTGGATTGTGAGGTATGTATAGTTCTACAGTAATACTCTAAAAATATTTTTTACTGACAAAGATTATTTAAGAAAATACATTTTTCCTGGAAATGTAGAATGACTGASAAATGATTCAGAACTTTTGCTACTCTGCATGTGTATGTAACTGTACCAGGAATAGGTCAGACATTTGATGTCACAAAACAGAAATACAAGCTTTTCCATTTTGTTTGTTTGTTTGTTTTCATGGCACTAAGACTGGTTGCCTATTAAGGTGCTCCAACATACAGTTGGAAGAGTGACTACATAGAACAGCTGACAAATTGGCAGGAGACACAGTTTAAATTAGCCATTGGAAATACTGGTAATGGGTTTCTGTCTAAGATCTCATCACTTTTTTACACTCTGCATTTGATTGAAGGACTCAACCATCTTTCCAGAGGCACAGCCTGGTGTTTTCTCTTTTTCAAATTAAGGATCTGTGTCTGTTGTTTTGCAAAAGGGATGTTCTGACTTAGAATACAGAGAAGGAAGAGATAAAAAGAAGAAGAAATAGTCCATGCTGAGGGGTCCGAATATAAAACTATGTAAAACAATGAAACGTGTTTGAAAATTAAAACTTTGACAGGAAGATTGAAAGGGTATCCACAAGAAATTAAGTATTTATCACTGATTCATTTGTCCATCTAAGATGTCTACTAGAGCATGTGACTAAGAAACATGAGGCTAAGCTAAGCAAGAGGAAACTGGATATTGTCCCTCCACCTCACCTCCTTCGCTCCTTATTGAAAGCTGTGAAGTAACTTCTGTGAAGAGAAGAATCCAGACTTCATTAGGCCTCAAAAAACAGCATAATTAGACAGTCTTCCAGGTATAGTACTCTAGTGGAAGAGATATGTTATTCTACATCCTGCACTGATCATAGGTAAATCAGTTCCTCCTTTGGGTATGTATATGTTATCTTAGATGTAACCTGAGCCCTTTCATTTTTGAAAATTCAATGCCATTGCCATCAATTTGCTTTATATAGATCATGGACTTGCACATGGCAGCCATTTCACAATGACTTAACTAAATGGGAAAAAAAGTATTTAAATATAAAACTGGTCTCATAATAACTAAACTATATTCTAATTCTCAACTTTGGATAAACAGATCTTTGCATATATTGCTTTCTTTCTAATATGATCTAATTTTGACTGTTAATAAAACAAAGGGGGGCAGATGTGATTCTGAATGATTGCTATGCATTTTTTTCTTAAACTTTTTTTTTCCTTTGTACATTTTCAGAGTTGCCTTGAAATCCCTTTTCTCTACTTACTTCCCCCCAACCTCTTCAGTGCTGTCTTCTCTCTCCATGAGATAATATATTCAGAGAGGTAATACTGAATTACTGCAGCACTCACATGGATCCATAAACTCCACGTGGGTGGAAATCTACTCCTGCCTAAAGCACCACTGACTTCATGAGAGGACAAAGCAGTAATATGCTAAGCAAAACAGAAGCATTGCCAATTTGCAAAATTTCCCTAGGCTTTCTGAAAAATGAGGACAAAATCTAGTGCCTGATAATCATTTGTACTAAATAAGGCTCATAAGCTGTATTTTCTGGATCTGTGTTAATGGAGGATAAGATGCATAGAAACACCCCTGCATTTGTTTATTGCAGCACTTCTAGCCCCAGGATGTTATAATTTTATATAGGATTGTACAAAATAGTTGCTTTCAGTGCTTTGAAGTTCTAAAAACCAAAAAAATCCCCAAACTATATGATGGCTCAGAAACACACAGATTCTTCAAAAGATGTTATGTATTTTTATTGTGCTCGTTTTTTATCAAATACAACAAGCACTCTTATACTGTTTTAAGTTTTAAAGTAGACTTGCCTCCAGGCAAAAATAGACTCTTACAATAATAATAAATCATAATTTCAAAATAAATTTTTGAAGTACCTGCTAATAGATATATTTATGTTCTAAACACTTGTAATTTTCTGATGTCTGTAAGGCAGAGTATGACACTATCTTTTCTCTGTATTTTTTTCTAGAATTGAATTTGATATTAAATCTCATATAAAGAAAATAAAGGTATTAAGTCAATTTCTAAAAATCTGGAAAGAGATATATGTAGTTATTTTTTAATGAACATGTAGAAGTCATAATAGAGTATGTCAGCAAGAAAGTTACAAGCATTGCAAAAAATAAGTAATATATTTGAAAGAATTACATTTTAAACCACTTGCTGTATTCCTGTGGTGTAGCACAAACTTTTCTATAAAAAGAAATCTGTAATAAAGACCTTTAAACACCAGGAAAGGAAAGCTCCAATTCAAATAGAAAAATGGCTTAATGGCTTTCCTCACTATAATTAAAAAAAGTTTTATTCAACTCACTGTCCACAGTCTATGTAATTATTATCTGAAATAACATTTAAGTAGAGCCGAACTACATAATAAAGACTCTATACCACAGTAATTAACAAGGTTAAATGTCTTTCTCTAGTATAGTAAAATTATTGTTTAAATACATCTCTAGTAAGACTGAAACAAGAGAAATAATCAGCAATAAAAGCTTTTTTTAAATGTTCTAGTTTTCATGTGAAATAAAAAACTTGCATATTATTCTGAAAAAAGATTTTCATAATCAGATGTATTCAAAACAACAGCAACAAATCTTAAATATAAAGAAATTTAAAATACATCATAACAATACTTGTGTCTCTTTGAACTATATATGACTATATGTAAATTAATTCTACATAAAAATGAAAAGTGTTAATATGATATATGGCAGCTAAACTGTGAGAAAAATTTCTTGTTTTTCTTAGAGTTTGAAGGGCCACTATTACCTTAACAAATTAGTTCAATTTGTTATTTCTAACTCAGATCTTGAAATCCTTTAATGATTCCTGTGGGAATCCACTTAGATATCCTTTCCTTGCATGAGTTATTTCCATTCTGAGGGGAAACAATTTTCCCAAAAGTTAATATTCTAGCCCTGTATCCCTGCTCCTTTCTCAACCCATGCACATTTATTAACCATTTCTCTCATTTTATAATCTAAGTCAAAAATATAACCCTGCTTATTTGTGAAATTTCATGAAGGTTATTGTTAGCTAGTTCTTTCTGGCTTTTTATTTTTTAATTATGCAACATTTTGTGTGGAAAAAATAAAGTTTGATTTTACCAAGAGACTATGGCTCAATATGCAGTCTTTTTAAAATACATACAAATTAATAATCTTATATATTTGACTGGCATTATTTGTACATAGATAAGAACAACCATAAGAACGTCTTTGGATCAAGATCAGCTCTTCAGTACTTCAAAAATCTAACTGAAAATTTCTAGATTGGAGTTTTTACTAATATCCCAAATTTTAAATCAACTGCAGGATGCTAGATGTTTTCAGGCATTGCAGGATATTTATGTGTATGCATGTGCTACAGACAGGATTTATTACAAAACCTTTGGCTTAAATGTCTCACTTTCTGATTGTCTTCTATATTAATCAAGCTGGATGGCCACTTACAAACCTGTATTTTAGCTATCTATAATAAGAAGAACTAGCCACCTTAAAAAGCAACTAGAACAAAACTAAATTCTGAACAATATTAATATTGGAGATTGACTTTCCCTTCCTCATATCATCTGCAAACAAAATTTATGTGCTACTGTTTCAAGTGTAATCTACTAAAATTGCACACACATTAGTACTGAGACGATTAAGTTATCTGAACGATTTATAAACAGAATTTTTCTTTGTTTCAGAAAAATACAAATACAAAAGAAGAGGCTTGCCAAATAAAAGAGGGGGGAAATGTGCATTTTAAATATGAAATCTTTTAATTACTTATATGCAGTCTCTACATATCATGGTATGCAAAGAAAATACAGAAATGCAAGGAGTTTAGAGAGCAATAAAAATATGCTTTTAACTGTTATGGTTTTTCTTCAGTTTTACTCTCACATTCTGTCTAATATTCTTGACTCCTTTGGTTCACTTAAAAACATATTCATTATCTTATATCCTAGTATCTGGCAGACAGCAACTGAACATAGCCAGGAGTTCAAAGCTGCTGATGCCTGATTATTGTTGCACAGAACTGGTGAATAGTTACATGTCTGCCATGTGGTCATAGTTAGTTTTACAAAGTTTCAACTATCACTCTGTGATTTTTAACTAGTAATGTGCAGTCAGATTCCAGTAACAAGAAAAAAAAAGGTTTTAAGAGAGTCCAACAGTCTATTCACTTTTGCATTTTAAACAGATTTTAAAAAAATATTTTACCCTTTTCTACAGGAGAAGCAGCATATTCCATCTTCTCTACCTTAGGATTATCAATAAACAATCTGTTTATGTGAGACAACTGTAATTGGGGTCAGGGATGTTATAAAATGATCTGTAAAATAAGAGCAGTGAGGAAAGATGAGAAGAACTGATATATCCAGGCTATAAGAGGAGAGACAATAGATAAGCAAATAACTGYCTGCAAACACAAAAAGGACTGTTACAGGGATTCTTTCAACAAGGGTCACATACTTTTGCAGCTGATAATAGTCAAGAACAGAAACAGTGACACATTTTCAGAGAAAAATACAAAATAAAAAATAAAAATAAAATCCATATTAGTGTGCCAGGCAGCAAAACAACTGAACAAAAGAGAATTTAGAAACAATTTCACCAGATAGGCAAATGCTATCAAATCACCCATCTAACCGATGTGTTCTAAAATGAACCAAGTCAATTCTGTTATAATGCAGAAGGATAGACGACACCTATCTTTTACCTCAAACTATTCTCTCTTAGTGTCAGTGTGGAATCTGACCTAACTTTTATAAATGTGCAAGAACAGGAAAGAKGAAAGATTTTCTCACTTGCATTGTAAGTTTTGAGTTAGACACTGCAGATACTACAAAAGGATACACATTACAAAACAGAAACAGATACGTGATGCTCGATAACAGAATCACAATGAATTTCCCATACGAGGCTTTCTTATTCTCACCTCCTCCCAAATCCCAGCTTCTTGTGCTCGTCTGGCTAGATCCTCGTAGCAGGAATGTACATTTCCTGGGAGTCTTTGGGAGAACTGTTGCAGAAGAAGAGGGCGAAAAAGCCCAATAATAGGAATATTTCTAGATTTTTTTTTCTGAGCCTGGGTTGGAAGACAAAGTCCTGAGTGAGGAAATGCAAGAGGAAAACTAACAAGTCAACTTCATTGATATAAAGAATCTAAGTTACTGTGTAATTGCAGTTTTGAAAAGAGACTATTTCAGTAAATAAAACTCCTGAAACAGGAAGACTCTCCAGTCTACACATCTACTCACTCACTAAGGTGAGTGATAAAAAAAAATGCCTTTTTGATTTGAAAAAATCCATACTGAATGATTGAGCTTTCCAAAAATGAAAAAGTGAATTTTTTGCCTTAAAACTGACACAGATGTCAGTATTTCCCTTAACCTGGAAGAGCAGTGAGTCTAACTCTTGGCTTGCAGGTATCTGTGAAATAGCTACAASATTTGCTCAAGCCACAAAGTAGTAAAAATTAACAGTAGCGTCACTGAACAAGTGGTAAAGTCTGTTCTAAACATGATGTTGTCTGAAGACACCTGAAGTTACCTCCTCTGTATGATTGCTAATGGCCAGAGGATCCCCAACCTGGAAAAAAAGTGGGTGCACTCCTACAAACAGATCTTGGAAACAGCTAGAAGCTTACTCAGACACTCTGCTTTACCTTAGCCATGAAATGAACTAGAAGTCATTGTCAATGCTAGCAGACGTTCACCTGCCTAACTGTAAAATAAGAATGCATTTGGACAGTACTAAAGATATGTATGAAATTCAGGTGTTCATTAGAAGTTTCAATTGAAAACTGCAATTAAATATTTGTCCGGGGAGGGAAGAAGAGGTGCAAGAAGGGGTCTCCTGAAAAGTGTCAGATATTTGTTTGCAATTTCCATTGTATAATAAGTATGAAGGCAATAGCTGATAACATATGAATATTTTTAGCCTTTTTTATCACCTATCGATATTTATGGTCCAAAAGAGAACACAGAATTGAATCTTCTTAAATATTCAGATTTCAGCAGCTTCTGCAAAAAATCCTCTTTAAAACAAAAGCAAAATAGTCATTAGTAAAAATGAAAACTTTTTCCAATTAAACAAAAAAGAGAAAACTTAGTGACAGAGTACTATTTCTGCAGGTCAGTCAGAAAAGACTGCTCCTCTTCTTTTAGCTATGGAAACAGCTGTCATTGCAGAGTCGAGTCCACAAGGTGCTGTGCATGTGTGGTGCTGTGCAGTGCTTGGCAATAGGCCTGTTCAATACGGAGGAGGAAGTAGGGAAGGAGTCACGTATTCACACAGTCTGTTACAGTGGATTTGTCAGATTTAATGAAAACAAATAGAAGGAGGGGAACAAGCTGAAAAGATAGAGCTTCTGCCTCCTGCTAATGAGAGTAAAAGTCTAACAAAAAATGTTTTTGTGTTTAAACCATATTTTTCTTATAATCCTTTCAAATTTAGTTTTCAGTGTTAGATAGATAGTTCCTCATGTAAATGCTACTTGTAATTGGAATTAAAATGCTAAATATACAGAAATAAATTTTATGAGCCTAGGGAAAAGTATTTAATTCTGCCTGCAATAAGAGAATGAGGTGTATTATTTTATCAGCGTCCCAAGATAATGAAAAAAAAAAAGATGCCTTTGGCATATATATTTTCAGTAAGGATGGTGGTGGCTGGAAATTAGCTAGCCTGTACTATCATGTTTAAAAAAAATAATTTAGGTGCAGTATCCATCATACATATATGTCTTATGCTAAAATGTATTGTGTTTTAGGTCATTTTTAACAAGTTATTTACCTGTTCGAATTCAGACATAGTACTTGGTGAACTGACAGAGGTAAACACCTGATTAAAATTTCAACAAGCACAGGCCAGCATTTGTGCTATCATGGAGTGTTCTGAAGAACTGGATGAGCACTTCAGCATTACGAATATAAAACTACAAGAAAAACTGGCCAAACTTTATAAAAATGTGACTTTACATTATTTGTGTACTTTTTAAATTAGACAGCTTGCCTGAGGGTATCTGTGACTTCTTTCATTCTCCTCTGTTGTACATCTTTCTACCAATCTTGCAAGATATTTGAYGAGAACAGAATCAAAATTGAAATGTTTCATTTGGTCTTTTTTCATGGTTTTCTTTCAAGCCTGCTAGACCTAACTGAGCCAGCTCTGACTAGCATCAGAAGTTTCACACAAAGTATTTACAAGGCGCTCATCTGTAGCTCAGCTGTGGAAGGCAGGTATGTCTCACAGCTTGTCAAAATGCCACATCTGCTGTCAACTACACATGCATTCACACCTTTTGTGGAGAAATGGATCAGATACCTGAAAGCAGGACAGGACATCCTGTCACCGACAGTTCAGCTGGGGAATGTTTATATTCATTTATTGCTGCTATCATAATATCTACTCTGAACACATACACACAGGAGTATATCCATAAAATTAACTGTAGGTATGACTTGAGTCATATGCTGATTTGTGCCTGCTTCTGTAACTAATGGCCCGAACTGAAATTCCAACCAATACTACTTGCCCCAAAGATTAATAGCTTACAAAATGCCTATGAAACATCCCGTATTTTTATCTTGCATGATGGATCAGACATACTGTATATGCTCTGAGCATTTGAAAATCAAGTCGTTCCTTGAAAAATCACATGTTAAGTGTAACACTTTAAACAAAATATTCTTTTTGGTCATATAACACTTTAGGCTATGTTGAGCCCTTCGAGATTGCTTATGCAACCACAAGAGAGAAAAAAAAATGTGTTATTTTAAGTGAAAGCCAAGATTCTGACATCATTATATGACTCCCACAGTGAGAGATTTAAATGAGATTCCAAATATAGTGAAGGAATAAAATTGTACAGTTATCACAATAGAGAGACAGTAAAAAAGCAGAATGGAGGGAAGGGTAGCTCTTTTCATTCTTAATAGAAGCAGTTGAGGAGGTTAAAAGAGTAGTAAATTGTTCTGTTATCTGATCAGAGAAGCAAGTAGGTGTGAATTTGAGCTAAGGAGGCAGTGCCAAGAAAACCATCCCCCCTTCCCCAATCCCCCCCCCAAAAAAATTTACTACAGCTAGATTAAGATGCCAGCTCTGTCATGCAGGTACTGCAAAAACCTGCTGGAGGGTCCCACTACAAAGTGCTTAGAGGCAGATTTTCCTGGAGGCAGAAGTAATTGCTCCTCCTTCAGTAATTTTACTGTGCCGAGACCCTCTCTACATCAGGAAACAGAGAAAGCACTACACTCCAGCCCAGCCCTTCAAACATTTCACTGCTACCATCATACCATCATCCAGACTTTCCAAAGCCCTGTGTATTTGGGGCTAGAGCCACAGCCAGGGTATCAGCCAGCAGATAYTGGATATAAAGCCACAGACTACAGAGCTTTGCAGTCTCACCCCTCCTCTGAGGGAGACTGACTGTGTTTTTCACCTTGAAGAGTCTGTTCTCCCTATGTGGAGGGAGGCATCTTTTGCTCCCCAAGCTGCCCACACCCCTGGGCAGGGCAGCTGGTGAGTGGGGAAGCCCCATTCCATGAGGCTTCAGGGGCAGGAGGCAGCTCTGTGGCACACTTCACAGACAAGTGCCTGGACAGGAATAACAAGGTCACATCAGATCAGTGATGGTTTCAGAGGCTTCAGGGCTGGGAATGAAGGCCCAGGAAGGAGGGATACATTGTGTCCAGCAACCACATCAGAGACAAATACCTCATGCATATGTCCAAAGTAGGAAAGGCAGGTAGCGATCCAGCCTGAGGTTGAGGAAAGATGAAGTAAACAAGATTTGGAAGCCAAACACCACCTCTTGCTAGTGTCAATGGCTCTAAAGGATGGAGCAGGTCTCTCCATGAACAAGAGAGCATCATTGCTGCAGGGAGAAGCCTRAGGGAGAGTGAAATTGTGTCAGGAATGAGCAGAAGCAGGTCAAGTCAGCTTGCTTCCGGTTGAGTTTTGTGAATGACTGAAAGTCTCCTCTCACATAAGCTCTCAAACTTAGTTGCATTACACCTGTTTCCTGCATGCTCAACATCATGGAACTGAAGGACACTTGTGCCTGGCAAGTAAGTGGCAGGTGCTTCTCCTCTCCTCCAAAGGTGCCCATGAGTGCTAAGCCTTCTGCTTTCCTAAGCGGGGTCCTCTCGCCTGAAGTTGCTGTTCACTACTTATTTCTTTTTCAACCTGGACCATCATCTCATAGCACACTGCTAAGTTCTTTTCAGCACCACAACACTGCACCTTGAGCGAAGCGAGACTGAAAAAGAGCTTTCCAGCCCCAGGTTGCACTGAAAGGGGAAGTTGGCTGTAGTCATGCTGGGTGGGTACTGTGTGGGCCATGAGTGAGGGGAAAACCCCTTTACTTAGCTCACGTCTGATCCTTTACTTGAGACAGAGTGCACTGCTCACTGTTGTGCATGTCAAGTCCTTTCCTTCTTCCCTATTTGTCCCTCATTCTTTCTGTGTCATGGTCTCTGTGCCTGCTGCATTCTCTGGATTCCTGGTGATCTGGGCTGCAGCATCCAAAAGAGGTGATGCTTGTGAGCCTCTTGCTCCACAAGAACCCATGCAAGTAACTGGCAGGCCCTTCCCCACTGGGTATCTGAGAGTTAATGGGGGTTGCARGCTGCTTCTCCTAATAAGCTTCTGGAGGCCTTTGGATATGGCAGCAGGTTCTCTGCTCTATTTCTGCAGGGCACGAAGGATGTGAGGGCTCCTCTGGCCCTCAGCCCACTGGCTGCATATGGAGCAGAAAAGGCCAAGCTCTGCCTTCCCCTCTCAGTGGGATGGGGGAAAGCAGACAGAATGGTCCCACAGCTGCTGGTGGTGACTGATGGAGGATGGAMTTGCATTGAGTATGTTCCGGCTAGTCCTTATGTGGGACTTTCAGGCAGCAGTCCAGCATCTCATAGCCTTCCTTGCTTAGATATACCAACTAGCTGACACCAAAATGGACATAGGTCTGCCTGTATGGTGGAGATGACAGTGGGGCTGGGGAGACAACTGCTTCATCTAGCATTCCTACAGGTGTCAGGGAGCTGCTAGCAGGACTTGAGGGGCTGCAGCTGTACAGGAAAGAAGTAGTAGCGTCTCTCCACCTTCTGCAGACAGCACAATGGGAACTGGATGGTGGACAGTTGTTCCTCTACTTGTTGTAGTTATTCCTGGGAGAAAGGAGATGAGGAGGGGCTCCAGAGCTCCCAGAGCAGGAATCCTTTGGGCAGGCAGCCCTCAAAATGATTTGAGTCAAGGCAGAAAAGGACACCACAGCCAGGGGTGCACCAGCAGGCTCTGAGCACACACACATGAACAGCAGGTACTGGGCATCTTTTGGGCACCCCCAAGATTTACCCTGGCCCTCCCCAAGTGCCAGTGGGTCCTGACCTCATCTCTATCCCTTCCTCAGCCTCCTAAGCTGATCAGGGCCAAGCCCAGGTCTCTGGCACTGTGTCACATTCCGCTCTTGCTGTCCCTGAGGCTCCTCAGGACAACAGGGCAGAGGAACACACTAGTGGGGTTCCTCAGTCAGGGTCTCCTAGAGGGGACTTTCACCTGCAGAGAAGGGCTCCACTTATCCTGTCTCCTGGCTTTGTGCAGAATCCTCTGTGTCTTTCTTGGGGAGGAAAGAGGCTGCTGGAATAGAAGGCAGAGAGAGAGACAGCAAGGGCAGCCCCTCTGTAGAACGCCAGCTAGAGCAGAGGCTCATCTCCAGGGGCAGTGGGATTTCTTGGCAGAGAGTTGCTACACAGCCCAGCACAGCTCTGTGATGAGGGCCGTTCTGGACTCCTTCCTCCTATTTCCACCTGCTTCTCCTCTCAGATATCCCCTATGCATGCAGAGAGAACACTAGTTAAGCAAAAGCGTCTTGCCTGTGTCAGGATCTCCCCCTGGCCCTAGGTATGACTACCCCAGAAAGGGGCTAGGATTTCCAGAAGAGTTTTCAGTGCCCACTGCTACAGGAGCTGATTGATAGCAGGACGAGTGGAAAAGGGGTATTAAAAAGGTATGCTTCTTTACCTTGGCATGGATAGTGACCAGGAAGAGGGCAGAATTGCTCAGTCCACAGAGAAGGGACAAGGCTCTAAATCTCCTTAGGGGCCAAAGGAAGTACATCTGATGCATAGAGTGAATGATTTGGTCTCAATCTCATTCCTGTTTTAATAGTTCAATGCAAAACAGAACAAGTAGCCATGAATGCAAGTGCTCTTACAGTGGTCGTAACACTCCCATTCCAAATTACCTTCTCAGTACAGAAAGACCTCATGAATAATACAGTTAAAACAGTGCACAAACATCCTAGTCACAGCCCCTTTCCTCCTGTGTTGTGCTCACTCATGTCACACCCCCTCCCCCAATTTCAAGTTAGACAGCACCCGTCCACCAACTTGATGCTGAAAATAACAGTCCTGAAAAAACAAGCATCATTTACTCACTCGGTTTTTCTTTACTGCTTCCCAGCTCTAAGAACTCATTTAACTAATGTTACACACATTGGTAAAGTGCTAAGTATCTACCCCTAATGTTGGYGGTCTTGATATAATCATCAGATGCCATGGTCCTGACACTCTCAGCAGGACTGGGAAGGGGAGGTGAAAAGTTAATCGCACCCCACCACCCAACCAGCAGCACATCCAGCTGGTGCCGCAGGGAGGCGCACWGCACAGTGAGGGAGTGTGCAGCAGTTTCTGAGCGCTGGGGAAGCCAACAAGCACAGCAAGGTCCYACCTGGGGAGAGACTGAAGGATGTCCTTAGTCAGTCAGCTAACCCTGAAAGAAATAGGGGATGACATTATTCCTATAATTATGCCCTACTTTAAAACCTTAAAGAGGTATGTATCTAACGCCATATGTGCAAACAACTTAATGCGACAGGCAGTGTCTAAATGGGAGTTTATAGCTATGAATCCATGTGCATTGCTCTTAACACTTTCACATAAAATTTTAACAATTCTACATTAACAAAAGAATGAAGAAATTCCTCTCTGTCTAGATAGTAGCCAGTGGTTTGTCACGTTAAGTGTTTACACCCGCTTTCACCTTTCAAGTCAGCTGCAGAGCTGGTATAAGATTGAAAGTCGTTGAGGAGATGCTGTGGCAGATGGACATGCTAAGATTGCTTAAACTTTACCCTCAAATGGCTCCCCTGTAACTTAACTGTTAACGGCCGTGCGGTTGCCACAGCACACAGAACCTTCCAGAAGGGCAGTATTTCCCCTCCCCCCCCAGCAACAGCCAATCACCAAGTGCCATGGGAATTTGAGCCAATCAGAACCAGAGACTCTGTGCAGGCTCCCACTGTCTTCCAGGGCCGCCTGGTCTGTCCTGCTGCTGGACAGGGAGGTCGGGGGAGAGAGTCTGCTATTCTGCAGGTTCTGTCAAATATCTGAGAAGTTCAGCTGTTTCTCGTATAACTTTCTCTCAACCATCTGTGAAATTCAGCTATCCCTCATGGCACTACCTGTAACTTTTGTCAGCTTCTTGCATTATCTGTCACGTCCAGCAATTTTTCATGTCATTTCTAGTCGTTTCTCATTCTTGTTCAGCCAGCTTACCCATGGAGCAGGGTCTGTGGCTTCGGCACCTGCTTGCAGACTTAACAGGATGTATCTCCTACTTTTTATATCATAAAAACAAATGGGAAATTGAATTACAGTGGATGTTCAGGAATGTTCTTGACAGAGACAAATACTGCAGTGATTTTTATCAAGGAATGATGTCTGTCGAGGTATAGAATTATGTATATTTGACTCACCAATCTTGAAAAGTAAGAACAAATATTTTATCAACTGCACTGGAGTGAATATATGACACTGATGTTTAAATGACAAATAGATGCCTGAGTGCAGTTCTTGAAATTCATCTGTTCCTTTAAGATACATTTTCTCGTAGATTCAGATTTTTAAGGCATAGGCAGAATTATTCTTTTCCATCTGTGCCATCAAGCTATTTTTTAAATATTTTTAATGTCATTTTAAAATACTCACTTTCATAATCAGGTGTAATTGTTGGCCTGCTGCCTTTTATCAAAGCATTTTTACCACATATTTAAACTTCATTTTTAGTTCTTCAGCATGGACAGATCGACAGAGGTGAGCTATTCTCTAGCAAAGGGTTTATACTGATGCCAAACTGTCTTTCACTTTGACATTGTATTTGTTGGTTTTTCCCTTATCAACAACTCTGTTCTGTTTGCCTGCTCTTTTTTACCTCAGCCCCTGRTCACTACTGACTTTCACTATATAATATTCTATTTTCTATGTTTTATTTAAATAGATAAAATAATGGATGCTTTTTAAGGTTGCTTTTTTTTCTAAGATAGTAAGTTAAAAATTCTCCTAATTCATTCTAAAGCCAGTGTTTCCATGCTAAAAAGAAAGGGAATAAAAAGAATACGTGCTAAAGGAATATGAGACTTTTCAAATGTCATATAATGTTCAGATTTTCCCACCAACAAAGCTCTATTTAGCCATGAGCACAGAAAAATCATTGAATTGTAAGGCCTTAGCAAGTTACCAGGCTTATACAGTGATTTACAGTGACACTAAAGTCATCCAAGAGTCAATAATTGCTTGTAGACTTTTATCCTGTCCCATTGATATTATTGCTTCTCATCACAAAATTTAAGTGACTGACACATAAAGTTAATAACGTCAGTATTTTTTGCAGTTCTAATAATTGCTTGCTGAGCAGAACTAGGTAGTGGTGGAGTAAGCAGAAGGACCTTTCTAAGCTGGTTTTACAAAGTCTGCTGAGGTTGGTCTTGCTTTGGATATGTATGTTCTCCTTTGGGAGACTTCTCTTTCTATTTGATTCCACATTTTATAAAAGTAAAATAATAGGTTTTTGGTTTGTCTCAGCAAGAGATAGGACATGTCTTTCCGAAAATTCTGAAAAGCTACTGTGATGAGAGAACTGCTTTCAACTCAACACTAGGAGGATCCAATGTGTACAGGTTAGGTACCTAATTTGCACTTACATTTTAGGTAATCAGCCCTCCAATGGCTAAATTCCACATGCAGGTATAGCAAAAGCTATTCACAAATGCCTCCAGAAAGATAGCCTGTCTACTGAAGTTTAGGCCCACAATTTTAGGCAGATGGGATACTTTCCAGGTTCAACACTGCTCCTCTGAAAGGTGCCCAAGCATTCTACTTTCTGGTCTGACCACTGACACAGGTGAGCTTGAAGTAGTGGAGTTCWACATCCTGAGATGAGCGAAGAGGGTGAAGGTGAAGGGCATGAGGATCTAAGTGGTGTCTCCTCAATCCTCTTGATGAGGGCAGAAATCTGAGGAGGAGTGGATCGCCCAGTGGGTCAATACCGAATTAYATCATTGGTATCATAGACAGTGATTGGGCTTTTAGGACCACAGGACTTCCTTGATAATCAAGGACTGCCAGGTAGAGACAAGTGCTATCTAACAAAGCTATCTTTGCCAGAAGACTGCCCAACCTGGTGGGGAGGGCTTTAAACTAGGAACAATGAGGGGAAGAAGATTATGAACCACAATTAAGTGAGGAAAGGGTTAAAAGCCAACACTCACCTAGAGCTGAGACTGGCAAGGAGCATCAAGGGCAACGAGAAGGTTTTCTACCTCTACATTTGTAGTAAAAGGCTGAACAGATGTGGTAAAATGTGGGACCATTACTGCATGGGTTAGGAGATTCTATGGTAGTGAACATAGACAAGGCTGAGATACTCAATGCCACATTTGCTTCAGAGTTTTCACTTACAAGGTCTCTAAGGCCTCCATGATCAGGGAACATTTCAAGAGAACTCAACCCATACAAGCTCATGGGACCCAACAGGCAGTCCAAGGGTGCTGAGAAAATGGGCCAATGTCCTCGCAAAGTCACTATCATCATTGAAAAGATCACGAACATCTGGGTAGAAAGGCAAATATTGAACCCGTCTTCAAAAAGATGGAATGGATGATCCAGAGAACTACAGGCACTCACTTTGGAATAGTTAGCATGGATTTAGTGAGGGTAAATCATGGATAACCATTCTAATTGCCTTCTATGATACAATGACTATATTTGTGGACAAAGGGAGAGCAGTAGATGTTATTTACCTGGACTTTAGCAAGGTTTTGACACTATGTCTGACAATACTCTTGTATCCAAGTTAGGACATTATGATCTGGATGGGTGGACTAGATGGGTAAAATACAGTTTGGATGGTTGAGCTCAGAGGAGAGTGATCAATGGGTCATACTTTACCCAGAGGCCGCAACTCGGTCTCAACTGGAATTGGGTCCATACTGGGACCTGTCCTCTTTAATACCATCAGTGACCAAGAGGAGGCAATGGCATGCAATCTCATCAGACTTGCAGATTACACTATTCCAGGTGGATAAGGTGATACTCTTGACAGCAGACCTGATGCCAGATGACCTAGACAGGCTACAGGAAAATGGCCAGCGGGAACCTTATAAAACTCAATGATGCCAAGTCATGTGCTTGGGAAGGAAGCAGCTCTGGAAATGAAACAGACTAGGGCCTACTTGCCTGGGAGACAGCTCTGCTGAAGAGGCCCTGAGAGTCCTGGAGGACAGTGAGCTGAGTATGAGCCAAAAGTGTGCCCTGGCAGCAGAGCAGGTTGGCAACATATTGGGCTGTATTAGCAGGAGCATAGCCAGAAGATCAAGAATACTGTGTCTAGTTTTGAATCCTCCAGTACAACAAAAACAGATAAACWGGAGTGAATTCAGCAGAGGTCGCCTGCAGAGAGGAACCTCATGAATTTCAAGAAGGGCAAGTGAAGGGTCCTGCACCTAGGGAAAAATAACCCCATACCAGTACAGGCTGGATGCTGACCTGCTGGAAAGCAGCTCTGCAGAGAAGGACATGAGGGTTCTGGTAGACTGAAGGCTGACTATAAGCCAGCAATGTGCCTTTGTGGCCAAGAAACGTATCCTGGGGTGCTTTAGYGAGAGCATTGCCAGTAGGTCGAGGGAGGTGATCCTGCCCCTCTACTCAGCCCTGGGGAGGCCTCATCTCGAGTCCTGTGTCCAGTTCTGGGCTCCCCAGGACAAGAGAGACCTGGAGCTACTGGAGAGAGTCCAGTGTAGGGCTACCATGATGATTAGAGAGAACTGGAACATCTCTGTTACGAGATCCCCTCTGCTATGAGAGGGTATCTTTTCAATGTATACAAATATCTGAAAGGAAGGTGTCATGGGGATGGGGTTGGACTTTAAGTAGTGCCCAGCAACAGGACAAGAGGCAACAGGCACAGACTGAAACACAGGAAGTTCACCTGAATGTGAGGAAAAACTTTTTTACTGTAATGGGGCCTGACATCTGGAACAGGTTGCCCAGAAAGGTCGTGGAGTCTCTTTCCCTGGAGATAATCAAAACCTGCCTGGACGTGATCGTGTGCAATGTGCTCTAGGTGACCCTGCTTGAGCAGGGAGGTTGGACTAGATGATCCCCAGAGGTCCCTTCTGTTCTGTAATTCTGATATTTTGTGATTCTGTGATTCTGCTAATCTTGATGGTTGAAGCAGATGTGAAGGGTATCAGCCTGAGTTTCTAGCACAAGAAATATTAGGCTGAGTGAGCCTAGTTTATCGCTATGGTTACTTTGTTCATTCCAACAGGCTGAATAAGGTTTAATAGCTTTAGCATTATTCAAAGCAAGATTTGTAAGTAGAAGTTATATCCCCTTACAGAGGTTGTCAAATTGCCTGTTACAGACAGAAAAAAAGACAAAATTTTGAGCATACAGCCCCTTAACACACACAAAAAAGCAAAACCCTTCATCTTTCTGTACAAACTGTGTTTTGCTGTATGTGTTGCCCATCATAATCAGAAGAATGTGCTACTGTTTAAATATTGTTCCATCTGGGAACTAATTATCAYCTACTCATCTAAAATACAATATTTTGGAATAACATGCCATTTTAAAAAGATYTTTTAGAACAAATCCTGAAAGAATTTATTCTATGTGTGAATTATTGGAAAGAGCAAATCTTTTCTTCCCTGAATTTTCTTAGGGATTTGTAAACTTAGCACTGAGACATTAAAACAACACCATTTTTTTAACAGAAGTTTAAACTAAATTCTCTGTAAATGCAGTGTGAAGCACCCCACARGCATAGTCTTTATGAGATTGGGATCTAAATATCTCAAGTTCTCAAGGGTAATTGCAAGTTAAGGTTGGAGAACTCAAGTGCTGGACATGAAGGTAGGGAAAAGTAAGGGTGAGTATTAGTGGTTTGCCAGTGATTTACTGGTTTGCATTGTACCAGAGCATAGGGCAGTCATACTATGTCACTCAAAAAATCACCCTATCCTGTGGAAGGAGTTTAAAAATATTCAGTGCCACAAAAATTCTTCTCATATAGTCTTCAGCATAAGAAAGACATGGCAGGCAATGGACTATATATTGTATTTTACAGTGTGTAGATAATAGGGCTAATGAGCATACACTTTTTTTTTTCCTACTTGAATTTTTGGTAGTACTAATTTTCATGCTTTTTGCAAGTCAGAATTCTRCTTGCTTGATTTTTACCAGCTGTAATGTCCCATATATAAAATAATAAAATTAAAACAAATAAATTACTGCTTTGCAGATAGGTCTTTTATRTAACAACATGCAGTAAAAACATCTTAAGAAAATTAAAGAGGTAATTTTGTCTAGCCTTATTGCCAATGCCAGAGGGAAAGAATTTAACCAATACTAAATTAATACTGTGTTTACTAAAGCAATAYGAATGTTACTTTCTTCTGCAAAACAGAAAACAATGTCATAGTTTCAAATTTGGTATTTCTTGTTTTTCATATTTAATAAAATAAATTTTTAGGCTAAATAGTTGTTAACCCACAGGTATGAAATGYATGTATTTTTAATGAAATCAATATACACTGTCTTGGAGGCATCTCAGTGTATTTTCACCCTGACTTTTTTTGAATACCTGAATGTAACAGCACTTTTTCATAAATTAATTAAATATGTTTTTGCAAGCAACAAATGCTATATATCTTAAGGTAGACAGGAGAARACAGGACCTTTTAAAGGGCTATTAGGAAGACAAAAAACTTTTTGAATTACTGAGTCTTAGATGCATATGAAAGCAAAAACCTGTAGATGAGGAAATGTAGTGATTATGCAGGTAGAGGCTGTACTGTGCAATGAAGATTCTCTTGATAAGTGTGAAGAGGCTATATTAAAATTTCTGTATATAAATATATCTTCCATAAGATGTTTCAACATTTTAAAAAACTGTGTGTTATATAGCACAAATCTAGTAGACCTACACTGAAAAGCTGTGACCTGTCCACAGAGGAGTACAGCATCAAAAGTTAAACATCTCCTCCTTCATAGCCTACCATACGCTAACTTTAAAAAGGTGATCGGTATGGGTGAGAAAAATCAGACATTTTCTATATCCATTTAATCCTTTTGCTGAGAATGAAAATTTATCTTATAATGTGAATGATAGCAAAGTTTTTTTCTGYAGTAATTTGACCGGGCAGAAATGGAGTAATATTACAAATTAGAGTACATAAATCACACAATTATGATCAGAGAGAACCAGCTGTTAGTATACATACCAATGAGAAGGGCCCTTGATCTTTTGCAATAACACTGAAATCATTGCCTTCTCCCAGAATTTCTCTTTATTCTTTTTTCAATTTTCCAATGAAAATATTCATCTCTTTCTTTCACTATATACTTTTTTTTTTTTAAGATTAGCTGTGATGTAGGGGTGGAAAAATGTGTTCATGTTTTGAGGGATTTCAGTTCAAGTGCCTGAAATTTGATCTAATTCAAGAACTAATAGGAAACAAAATTAGATTTGGCTAGTAAACTCCACCAGCTTCTGATTTTTCCAGACATYGTGAGATTGAGATATGTTTCTAATTAAAAGTATAGAAACAGCATAAAGTCACTAATAGCACTTACTCCAAAGTTTGTATACGCTAACAAAGAAAGCAAAGGTTGAGAAAGTCAATATTGGAGTCAGAATGCTTAGCTGACATTCTCTCTGTAATTTAGAAATTTATTTCCTTAGTAACGTTAGCATGTTAGTGCTCTTTTGCTTTACTAGTAAAGTTCATTTAGGCTTTCATCTTTCTTCAGTGACCACTAGCAAGTAAGCAAAACTAATTTCATTCTGAGTATAAAATCTGTGTTAATAAATTGTAAAACCTAAGCATTAAGATGTGCCCTATTGAGTTCTTGGGTCCAATTCTGTTATGTCCTGATAACCTCTGGAAATGCCTAAATTTCCACATTAATAGTTAAGATTTCTTTCATAGTGAGAGCGATACATTTCAGATTAAACTTGAACTACAATCTACTACTTACAAAGTCACCAGCTGGTAAATAGAAAGTTCATTGGTGAGATCTGTCCAGAAGGTAGCATTTTTCTTTCAACTCCAAAAGGGAAGACAGTCAGTTTTGAAGCCTTTTATGACTGATGCTGAGACATAAGCTGCCTTTGTTTTGATGGTTCTTCTGAATGCTCTCCTGAGTTGTGACTATCATTCTCTAAAGCTGCAGAGATCACATCAAGCTAAATGCTAGTATACRGTAATCCCTGAGAGAATTCCCATAGTTTTCCGCAGATCTTTAGGGCTATATTCTCACTCATTTGCATAGCATGGTCAGTAATTTTCCCACCGGCTTTACTGGAATCTGTGTTTGGCCCTCAGATTTTAAATTTTTGGAGAATGCGTGACAAGCATCTATTTCTAATGAACTAAAAAATCAGAAAATTATGTAGCCTTTTTCTAAACGCATTGCAGAAATACCAAAGCTCTATGTCCTTAAGAGCCTTATTCAGGAAATGTTAGAGCACTATTTTGAAAGTGCATTGTGCTTCATTCACCAAGTGAAGAAGATGCATCATGGATGTGATGTCCCTAGGAAGCTTAGTTTTCCTTCCTATATTCAACTTTGCCAAGTTAAATTCCACCAAGCTACTGGCAGAGTACTAAGAGGTGATTCTGAGCAAAAGGCAGAATGCCCAAAAGCAGGAATGTGTCAGATGAGCAAGGATTATTTGGCCTCAGAGACAATCAGTTTAGCAACTGCCAGGAGAGATACACTATTCTAAATTAAATGATGAGCTGAGGAACTGGCCTGTTATGCTTTAATTTAAGAAATACACACAAGACTCATCAGCTAGAGCTTGCTGACTGATGCCTCTGACTCCTCTCTTGTCTCACCCAATTGTGACAAATTAGAGAACACCATTAGCRGAGACAACTGTAGAGATATCCAGCTTTTTCATATGAGTCTGACTTCATCTGTAGTCAGTAATTTAATCTTAAATCATTTTTACACTGAACAGATGTAAAACACRTATTTGGACAATTCATTCCATATGAAGGGTGATGCATTTTGGCTAATTTAAAAACTTCTCCTAACTATCCTAGGATAAACTGAAGAACCCATTTGTTAGTGGGACAATACCAAGTTACTCGAGGCATAGATTTACTGGAAGGACTGAAAGATTGGGGGAAAGGGTATTTTAGGGGGACTTAAATCTCTTTCTTCAGTATCTGCTGGTAACTTCTGGTAGCACAAAAAATTGTCCATACTGCTGTGCAGTCTTGCCATTGACATTAAGGTTACGCTCAGTTCTGCACACAGGGATTTTTGCCAAACGTATTTGTAGCCTATGTAGCTTGTAACCTAATGGAAACACCTGTGTAGCTTGTAGCCTGTTAAATGTACTGGTAGCTTAATGGAGATGTCTGAGGAGATATGCCATTACTCTTTCCCAAGATACTTTTAAAAGTTGGGCATTCATACCTTGACTTTCTCAGGAGGGAGGACTCTACTCTGAATCCCTCCCTGCAGGAACCTGACAAGTTCAGTCTCTTCCCTCTTTAAAAGAGAAGGGCTCCTGAGCAGCAATTCTCAGTTCTGAATCATCAGGAGCTTTAAGAGCTCAGGGAGGCAGTAAAAGAGATCAAAACTCAGCAGGAGTCCTGGCCTCTCACAGAGTCAAATAGACTCTGCAAAATGCATCCCRTTCTGGTTTCCAGCTCCTACTGAGTGCTGTGAAAGCCCACCTCTATCTAAGCTGGAAACCATTATCCCATCTTTTTGTTATCTCAAATTTAGCTTAAAGGTATTTGAATTTTTACCTCCCACTTCAGCCACAACATGCTTCTTGTGGATGGATTTCTCCAGATAGGAACAGTAACAAGACTAGCATAACATTAAATCTGTTTTTGTTGGTCTTTGTACTCATATTTAACAAAAGTTTTCTAAATTCCACAACTRTAAAACAAGTAACTGACCTGTAAGTAACAAGATTATATTTAAACATGAGATTACATTGTATTTAAAACTGAGAATGAAATATGAAAAAACAGAATTATCCTTAACATGCATCCCTCATTCTTCAATGCACAGCTGAATTTGTTGCTTATTGTTTACACCTTCCAATTGTAGCTTGAAAGAAATAGTGTGTGTGTTTTGATAGTGAATCTAATAAAATATTCTAAACAACTGGAAAACAGAAAAGAGCAGGTCTCTGTGAAGACAGAAGTAAGTTTACTCTTATGTCACTACTGTTGGGAAAAATTGTATAGCACCACAGCAGCAGTTGCTCCTAGATTTTTGTCAGCATATGTGTAGCTTCTGAAGGAAATGTTCAGTTACTAAGTTTAGGAACTTTTAATGTCTTTTAATGTCATTTAGAAGTAATGCATGAGAGGACTCATCTCCTGCTGATGTCACTTTGATGGGATCAGTAAACACTAGTTCAAGCAACTTATATCATATGCACTGTTCAAAGAGATCAGAGACATTGAAATGCTAAGTGTGATTTGTATATCAAATCCAAATGGTTTAATGGCAGGATACAAATATTTTATCTATACTGAAATTTTATCATGTCTTCTACAATCCAGCTGGCATAAAGACAAGTCTATGATAACTGAATTTGATGGCATAAATTTAAGATCAGACCAAACTCCATTTTTTCCATAGGAAACTGTTCCATTGTTTCCAGATCTCTGAGGAACTCCATTTCAAAATCTGGCTTACAGTAAAACACTGGAAAAGATTGTATATCCCAGTCTTAAAGACCTCCCAAATATTCAGAAATACGTCTATCAAATAACATTATTGATACTATGCTGAAACAGAGTTAGGTTCCAAACTACGCATCGACTAACATTCCGAGAGCCCGTCAGCTCTCCAGTTCTCTCCTTCCACCTAAGGTGGCTGACATAAGAGTAACGTGCATTTTATGTAACAGCAGTGCAAAGTATTTTCTGCCAATTAAAAACAAATCTGTTTACTGCCTCTATAAGATAGGAATATAAAAGCAATGTTTTTAGAGATAACTGAATAAACTAAAGTTCATTGTTGAAATTTTGTTTCTTACTCCTCCAAAACTTCCCTTGCAATTTTTTCCGCTTGGGGCTTATATACTTTTTTTTTTTGGGGGGGGGGGGCAGTAAACAAAAGCTTTTGACTCCTAAGAGCTCTATGTTTTCAATGCCTGCAAGTTAGAAAACTGGCTTCCACTGATCAGCAATTTTTTTCATGGAAGCCCTTCAGCTTCCGTATACAGCCCATACAGATATTCATTCAGTGAGATTCTAGAATCCATAATCTAATCTACATTAAGAAGCTGTAAACTGGACCATTTTTCTGGCAAGATCGTATTAGCATCAGAAATACCAGAAAAGCATCATACTAATATTAGAATATATTAAAAGTTGCCAGATCAAATCAGTAAGAATATCCTCTTTCAAGAATAGAAGGTAGTTTTGTTTTATGCCTTTATTGCATGTCTTCTGTAACAAACATCTAGGAAGATAGTAAAAAAATTTGCAAACATAGGCAAACATAGGCAAGCTGGAACAATCTTAACAAATAGCCAGTAACCRTAAACTGGGCTGAATCACTTCACAATAAAGTGACCTAATGTTTCTCATAATTTTTCTTTGAGAACATAAAAAGTTTAGCAACAGTTCTGGAAATTCAAATCATACTGGCAATAAGACACAGTGGTTCTGTGATAAGCTCCTTTTTCTTATGAGATATTAAATTAGGGAAAATAGCCATTGCTCTATGGTAAAAAGTCTCTTTCATTAATGCACAGATGATTAACATATGATTCAAATGAAAGATTTGGATAAATCCATGTGCATCAATAGGAAGTCATTTCTCACAGCCTTCATCCTGCAAATAACACAATTTTATTTCAGATATGTGAAAAATTCCACAAACTACAGTGTGGAATCAAGACGGTGTGGATCAAGACAAATGATCAATAGGCAAAGATAAAATCAGGTTAGATTTTAAAAACTAAATGAATTGTTAAAACACTTTCTAATTAAAAATGGTTTTGTATCAAGACAAATGAGTAGCAAGACCTAATTTAATCTGATCTCTGTTTATGTAATATGAAATATAACATATCAAAGTTCAGAATTAAATAAAAATGTTTTTAGCTTTATAAGCTATTCATAGCATAGCACAGTACCAATTAGATTTGTTCATACCAAAGTATTTTTTGCAAACTATTTTAATGAAATACCATTCTCACCCTCAAGCTGTATTCTTGTGGTAGGGCAATCCCAATTTCATACCTTAAACAGTCAGTGAGGAAACCTTTAAAAAAAAAAAAAAAAAAAAAAAAAAAAAGTTGGTTTACAATGTTTATAGCATGTCTTTAATTATTTTTTTCTTTAATGTTCTTTGAAAAATTCTATTACTATCCAGACATGTTTCTGAAGAATGGGTGAAAGCATCCCCATATAAAAAGAAAATCAATTTGTATCTCACTGTGACTATAACTTCACTACTGCCTGAAAGCAATATGATATTTCTGATTTTTGTGAAAGAACTACAGATGGACTAGCACAAATCTACTTAAAAGATTGAATCCAGCTTATGGTTTACTGAATTGACTTACTCATATAAATCTTAGTGGCACTTGATTTTTATACTCAAAGTATCAATTCATAAAATTTATTGGCTACTGTTATCTTTTCCCATCACCATAATATCCTTCCTGAGCATTTATATCTGCCTTTGTGACTTAAAATCCACATATCTATCAAAATATACAGCAAGAACTGATGAATGTTGGTTAATACAGTTTCTGGGCTATACATACAATGAAAATAAGGAAGGTGTTAAGACAAAAGTAAAGATCTACTGATGCCCACATGCCTGTAACAGTAGAACTGATCATACTGCTGGTTCTAATATATCTGCAAAAGTCCCTAAAGGCAATCATGTTTTGCCAGTCCTTACAATCATGGACTCAAAAACAATCTTTGTTATTGCCATTTACATATAGTAATGTAGAAGAAAACATTGTGTTACAGCACCGCAGAGCTGCATGAGAGGTGGCTTGATCAAAGACAGTGCAGACACTAAGATTCATATTACTGTGATTTATGAATTTCCTGTCAAAATCTGTCACTAATGGGCATTGCTTGCCTGTGTTGTTATTCCATCATCAGAATTGGCTTCAAGGGCTACTCCTTACCCTGTTTTTATTGCCTGGACAGTCTTTGCCAGGTGTTAGCACTCTGCTAACTCTGCTTTTTTTTTTTTTTTNAAAAAGATACACAGTGAAGAAGCTGAAAAAATATGTGCCAGCATCTAGACAAGTAAAGAGGGAGGGATTTAGCTTCAGCTGGCTTTACYGTTAGGTAAAGGAGGTTATAACTGAACCCTTTATCTATCATTCATCCATACTATTTATACTGGCTGTTGTAAAATCCTCTCTGATTTCCTATCCATCAGAAGTTAAAGACCATATAACAAGAGATATTGAAGGCTGCTATTTTTTTTGCCCACATTGAACCAAACCATTTCCTCCAGCTTGCAAAAAAAAAAGGAAAAACAGAAAAAAAGATTTATTTGTTCCATCCTGCTGAAAAAAAAAAAAAACACTCAAAAAATATATTATCCCCTTGAGGAAGGGTGAGTAGTCCCATGCAGGGGGGAAATGTTGTATTGAAGTTTGAGAAATTAAGTACTTGGGTAGAAATTCTGGTCCCAGTCAGCATCTACAGGCCAGTAATAAATTATTGCCAGCATTAAATGAAAATCAGTGAAATAGCAAGGAAGGAATTATGCATCAAAGGTGTATATCTGAGTCTGAAAGTTTCCAGGGCTGATCTTGCCTCTCTATAACACATGCACTATCCCTTCTCTACAGCTTAAAAACACGGCTTCTCCACAGCTTACTTAACACTCTAGCCAGAACTGTTATATGTCTTATCCCATTCTACATTCAGATGTGTGTGCAACACTTGCCACCACCTGCACACAAACTATCAGAGGAGTTTTTGATTAAAATAAAGTGGCAAACTAAACTAGCATAGATAAAATGAGCACAGGCCTATAGGAGGTACATAATGTCCCTTGAAAATGTATTATGAAAGTCATGCTATCAGTGTTCCTCAAGCTCCATCTCTGTCTGGTATTATTAGAAAATCCAGATGTTGAGTTATTTGAACAATTTGACACCTAGAAAAATAGTAGTATCATTTTTGGTATGCCCTGGTAGATGCTAATATTATGTCTTAATTAGATTGTGGTAAACTGCTTATTGTTCACTGTAGGATCTTACTCTTCAAATAGTGTACTAATTTCACTGATGTCAAAATATRTAGAGGTGCAGGTGAGCAAAGAATGTAAATCTTAGCCTTTGAAAGCCTCTGCAAATTGTGATCAAATAAGACACATACATTTAGCTCATTTCTGGAGATATTACACCCCTCATTTCTGCAGTTCAGGTCCAATGCAGATTTAAATTTCAGTAAATTGTGGACATAGGATATATGGTATCTAATTAATAGATGTGGTTTGCACTAAAAGACCTTGACTAAAAGACTGTTGAGGATTCAAGCTGAGTATTCTCTTTCAGTATAGTTTTCTACTACTACAGGAATTGCTTTTCCCCTTTTTATATTAAAGCATAATATTTTAGGGAATTAATTTTAAAATCCAAAAGTACTGTCTATTTTTCAAATAAGTTTAATAAGCCAGCTGTAAGGAAAAAAAATATATATTTTTTTCTGGCAAGTGCAAGTATTCTCATTCCCTGTAGCTAAAAGGTAGGTAACAGGAATTACAGAATTTGGGCATTTTTTCCATCTGCTTCTGAAAGGAGTATAGAGTCTGTGGCAGCTCGAATTATCTGCTGGCATGCCGTGTGATATACARCACCATGAAACTGTAGAGCATTCTCTAATGGCCTTATTGACAAATATACATTCCAAATCTCTATTGCCTACTAAGGAAAACACTGGCTGGGCTTTAATTGGGCATCAATATACTGTATTCAGTGAAAATAAATCTTAAAGAATTGGCTTTTTAAGGACACGATTGCACTGACACAAACTAATGGAAATACTTACACGTTTTAAGAATCATCCATCTCATGGGATTAGCGTGGTGGCCTCTGGCTTCTGCAAAATTAAGCACCAACCACAAGTAAAAACAAGTTTGGTTCCATACATTCACTGCTTACTTCCACTTACTTCAGCAAGTCACTGTTGGACTGTATCCACATTGCACTATCACATTTCATACTATTGCCAGCACTGCTTAGGGAGTTCCTATACCTCTTGTCTGCTGATCAGGCAGTATTAAGCGCCTATTCACTTGCTGCCTGGGGCTTTATAACCAGTGGGCAAGAACACAGCTCCCAGAATACAGCAAACAGTGAATAGGGTAGTAGCTGGGATGAGATGGGATGGCTCACTTGACTGGAGTACTAGTAGATGTGTACAAGCTCTTCGGGAACAACTGGATGGGAAGAAAAAGATGAGGTACTGGTTGCTGTCTCTTTGAAGGAGCAGCTCAGATGTGTGGAGCTCCCGTATGGGACAGGCTGGATGAGAGCTTGTGGGTGAAGTTCAGAGGAGAGGCCAGTGAAGGTGATGTGGAGACAGAGTGTGTTACAGACCACCTGATCAGGATGAAGAAGTAGACAATGTCTAATGTAAATGACTCAGCATGGAGAAGAGAAATCTTTGGGGGGACCTTACAGCAGCCCCACAGCACCTGCAAAGAGGTCATCAGAAAGAAAGACAGCAAGCACAAATTGAAACAAGCTCAGGCTGGATATAAGAAAAKCTTTTTCCTCATAAGGACAGTTCAGCAGTGGAGCAGGGGCCCAGAAAGGCTAGACCATCTCCATCCTTGARGGTTTTTATGAACTAACTGAACGAAGCAACTTAGCCTGATCTCACAACTGACCCTGCTTTGAGCAGGAGTAACAGAACCCAATTTTGGTACAACAGTCGGACTAGAGACCTTCTGAGGCCCCTTCCACCTATAAGCCTGAAAAAATGGTCTATTTTTACAGCTCCACCTACTTCACATTTGTGAAAGCCTTTGCAGTAATATTCCGTAGAACTATAACACATCTGTTAGTTGTTATACTCTTTCTGTATCCAGCTTATCAGTTGAGGAAACTAGGTAATAGAGAACAGAGCTGCTCCAAAGTCACAGATACCAGGGAGTTTATTACCAGGAAGATCAGAAGAGTATTTGTAGGATACAGAAAAGAAAAAAAAGTCTGAAAGGTACACAGTGGTACAAAGATTCAGCTTTGCAGGGTTTAGCCCAAATTAGCTGCTGTGCTCTTGTGTCATCCCCCTGAAGTCAGAGGCAGGCCTTTCACAAATAGGCCTCTGAAAATGAAGTTCATCCAGAACTCAGAGATACACAGATTTTACAGGCCAATACTCTACAGTGAAGAAAGCCTTTAACCATTCATGCCAACAACACGTAGAGCTTTTCAAGTCTGATTCAAAGGTCACTGATGTTAATTGGAGTCTTTTCTTTGACTTGAACAGATTCAATTTTAGCATTTTTATCCTCCTAGCAGGCAGCATAGAAGGTGAGGTAACACAGGTACTCTAATTAAAATATCTAAAATTTGAAGTTATTTTTAGACAGTGTCAATTCTGTACAGCTTACTCAATTTAAATAAAAAGATGACACAAGATCTTTTGCGTGTGTGTGTGTGTGTATGTGTGTGTGTATGTATATATGTATATAAAAATCATAATGGAATCCAGATCTATTTACAAGATCTCAGGAAGCCACTGCAACAAGCCAAGTTCATGCTTAGGTATTTCAACTTGTAATACCTTTAAAAAAATAGTGTTAGGCTCTTAKAGCCTATAATTTAAAATTACATTTAAATAAAAGCATAAAGTGAAAGCTACTGATTGATCCTTAACCAGAAAGCTAGGCAAGAAAGGTAAGGAAAGAAAAACATTCAAGCACTAGGAATATGCATGGCTAGAACTATCTCTGGGAATAATAACAAACCTGATGATGTGCACTTCCACCAGGAACATGTTCTTTGTTGCTTTTACTTGCACAGCACCTAGCATTTATCTGATACCTCCCCCCCATAACCCCATTGTACCTCATGCTATTTCCTACATTAAAAGACCCTTGCTGTCCCAAAGAGCTTACAGTCTAAAACAATATGTGAACATAATGGGAAAAAGTCTGAGCGGAGGAATGAGAAAGGGCAACCTAATAACGAGCTAACACTGTCGCTATCATTAAACATCATCCCCAGMACACTTAGTCGTTGTTGTGATTTCTAAGAAACAAATTGTGTGGTCTCCTTTTTTTGCAYATAAATTGCTAGATTGGGCCCTGAATGGATTATTTTTAAAAGCCTCTACACCAAATGATGGAAAGCATAAGCAAACATACAGGAAATAYTGTAGCTGTTGATAATCCTAAGGCATTTTGCAAAGTACTCCAGAGCACTCAGGAAAAGACCTACTCTGAATGTTATATAGTATTATGCTTTCCCATAAGCTATCAATGTGTTTACTGAAAGGCACTGAACTCTTTTATTGGAACAGAGAGATCAAAACCTTTTATTTTTTTTGGGTGGGGGAGGGGACTGTGGAAACTGTAAAAAAATCAAAATCATTGCCTTCTTTTCCAGTTTCTCCACATTTGTCATTTATCTGCCTACAAAGAAAATATAGCTCAGAAATACAAAAAATAATCCTTCTATTCCCATAGGGAATTACAAAAGGAAACTTACTTTTAAAATGTAAAGCAATTAACATGTTCATTTGAAGAAAAAGAGGTAAACATGAACAAAATAAAAATTACACTGAACTGAAATGAAATAAATACAAAAAAGAAGTAAAATAAAATAAAAGATATAATCTGCGAGCTGACCTTTTGGAAAGCAGCTCTGCAGAGAAGGACCTGGGAGTGCTGGTGGATGACAAGTTGACCATGAGCCAGCAATGTGCCCTTGTGGCCAAGAAGACCAATGGTCTCCTGGGGTGCATTGGGAAGAGTGTTGCCAGCAGGTCGAGGGAGGTGATCCTGTCCCTCTACTCAGCCCTGGAGAGGCCTCATATCGAGTGCTGAGTCCAGTTCTGGGCTCCCCAGGACGAGAGACCTGGAGCTACTGGAGAGAGTCCAGCATAGGGCTAGGAAGATGATCAGAGGGCTGGAGCACCTGCCCYATGAGGAACRGCTGCGAGAGCTGGGCCTCTTCAGCCTGGGGAAGAGAAGACTGAGGGGGGATCTTATCAATGTGTACAAGTACCTGAAGGGAGGGTGTCAAGGGGATGAGGACAAACTCTTTTCAGTTGTCCCATGTGACAGGACAAGAGGCAATGGGCAGAAATTGAAGCACAGGCAGTTCCACCTGAACATGAGGGGGAATTTCTTCCCTGTGAGAGTGACGGAGCACTGGCCCAGGTTGCCCAGAGAGGTTGTGGAGTTTCCTTCTGTGGAGATCTTCAAGGTTTGCCTGGATGCAATCCTGTCTACCATGCTCTAGGTGACCCTGCTGAGCAGGGAGTTTGGACTAGATGATCTCCAGAGGTCCCTTCCAACCTTACCAATTCCATGATTCTATGATTCTATGAATGCAGTGGAGGTCAGTAGAAATGCAAATAGGCAGTGTACCTTCTCCAGCAGGTTCTGATCCTCTGATGAACAGGAAAATATGCTGACTATTTCTGAAAAGAGTATGAATAAATCGGATATCTCAAATTACATGAAAGTAATTTGTGAATCTAGGAACCTGTCGATTGAKACACAAATAATGTATGCAGTAAAGTAATTTATCTATTATTTATGGCTGTAGTGGTGGGGAGGGGAACAGGGAAGAAATGTGTATTCAGATGACAGCACAAAAGTGGCTCTAGGTGATGAACYTTATAAGTACCTCTGGTTGTGATTTTCAGAAATGACTGTAAGATTAAGGAACAACTGCCATCAATTTTAATGAGTACTGAATGTTGTAATGATCTTAGATAGCTTTTAAAATCTCATATATCTTATCATCTCTTCAGACAGTTCAAGACATGGCTGCAGATGTAACTTCAAGAATTTGCAAGTAATAAAGTATTCTCAATGAACTTGTGTTCAGATTTCCTTTCCTTCCCTGGTGTATTAAAGACATCAACRAGCTGAGGAGTTTCAGGATCTGAGGTTTCAGGGCAAACAGGTGTGAACACAAGTGTGGCAGAAGTACTGCTGGTCTCAAAAAGAACACAAGTTAAGTGCTGCCTGGGGCAGCAACAGAGACCTAAATAAATGGCTGTTTCCAACTCAGCAGAGCTCTAGGTGTCCTCAGGTCCATGACCAGATCAAGCCTGATTTTAACTTCACAAGTGAATGAGGAAAGAGTATTTGAAAACTCAGAGTGCCCACAGAAAAGCTAAAAGTATTCCCAGTTCTCCGTGGGAGCCACAATTCACATAAATTAGAATAACTCCACTGAATTCCACTGAACAGAGCAACTCTAGTTACATCTGTTGGAAGATCTGTCCGTGGAAGCTTGTGATTGTAAAGGTTCAAAGGTGACGTGTCATCAGTAAAAGTGAAAGATGGAGAAAAAGGAAAGGCAAATGGCTTTAATTTAATCAATTTTCTCTATTTAAGGTACTTAAGTAAGGGAACTGAAACTCTAGGGACCTCATAGACACTAAGCAAAACAGCATTAGTACAAAATTGAGGTCAGTAACTGGACAGTCCTGACATCCAGAGGATTTGCAGGTAACCACAGTGGGTTGAGGGCTTGTAGCACAAGACACAGAGTTGTAGAAGGCAGTCTGCAACTCCTCCTCAGGAGCATTCATACTGCCTRTCTTTTGTCATCTAACCTTTGTGCTTAAGGCTAGTTCTCCTTCTATAGTCAATAGAAATCAATGACCTTCTTCAGAAGGCAACTAAAAAGGTCTTCTGCACTAAACTGGCCTCCAGAGGCACATCTCCTCCTCCCCTGGCTATGCAGAGATGTTACACGAACCATCTCTTGCCCTGAATCCCTGAAGTCAGATTTTTTGATTTATCCCTGCCCCACTAGAGACCTCAGACATTGTCAAAGTGAAAAACAGCTACCCGGGCAATTCCCAMACAGCTATTCACCCTAACCATTTGGAGCTCTGCTGCAGTCTTCAACTGAGGAAATTCCAGAGTCAGCAGTCTTCTTTTGTTCTTCCTCACACAGATTTTTAAGTCCTATTAATAGGTCTTTCCTAGTTCTTTTATCCAACGCAAAGAGCCAAAGCAGACTAAATTCATAGAAAGTTCCTTTAGGAAGCTTAGTATTTTAAATAAATCATAAAGAAGTTAAAGAAGAGTAAATGGGGAGTATATGTGGGAGGGAGAAAGAGGGAAGACTATTAAAAGGTTCGGAGAAGTCTGAATAAGTATATGAATCTACTTATGCTAATCCAAATAGAACTGCTTGAAGTTTGTCCCAGCACAGCTGGGATAGTATATAGTGGTTGTCAGCACATTCCTGATCACCATGTTACAGGCTCCTTAAAGGGATAAAGAGGAGAGAAAGCGGACAATAAGGAGATAATCCAAATGTAGTATGGGATAAATCATGTTGGCCATARCTGAAAAGAAAGCAAATGGCCTGGTCAATTGAAAGCTATAAAGTAAAAGAAGTTTTGCTTATTGCTATTAAAGTAGTAACTCAAGTGAAAAAAAAACTACTGATTTTCCTCAAATATAAAAGATGCTAATATTTCAACTGAATCTTTGGAGATACTGTAAATACTTGCCTGCTTATATATTAACTCCATGTGTAGCAAAGGAGATGTGCCAGTTCATTTAAAATGACTGTAATTGAAGAATCAAAGCATTTAAGGGATACAAGACATTTTTTCCCCCTAAATTTGTGTTTCCCCTATCACAATTCCCACTAAAATTACCATATGCCCCAAAATGATTCTCTGCTTAATTACAGGAAAGATGCAATTAATGATTTGCTAATGAGATATTTTGCCAGCTCCCACTCTTTTTAGTCCTTTTCTTACTCAAAATTCTCTCCTTTTCCCCTTTGTTTCTATTTCATATGAAAAGAACTTTTTTTCAAACAGTGCAGGACATGAATCTGAATTTTCAATATTAAKGTTTTCAAAGAAGTGTTAATTTCTTCTCCCATCCTGCAGATATAAATTACACCAGCATACAACTGGATGACTGTTGATCTTTATGTCACTATTTATGTTAGTTTTCAATTTAAAATATGAGAATTGTGTGTTTATCTTTGATGATTAGTTAGTTTAAGGAAATTCTTCATTGCAAGTCAYCCCAGTCATACCTCTCAGTTGTCTTTGATGAGTCTCAAGGTCAGTCTTAGGAAAGAGGTTCTCATATTGACCCGTGCAATGAATTTCATATGAACAATTCTCATTGCTCCTATACAAATACAAGAGCTTTCATTCATCACTAGAGATCTTGCTCTGCTTACATGCATTATATCAAAATTTTGGGCACAGATTTTAAGAAGACTGTTCCAAGTTACTGCAAAGCWCTATTCTGTATACTTTCAAAATGCTGTATGCTGGACTTGACCTCAGATTTTTTCAGGGATGTTCAAAGTCAGCCTTTAGGGTAAGGAAAATGAACTTACTCACAATTCTTACCATCCTGTTTTTATGATACTCTGATGAAACCCTGGCTCAACCACAGTTTTCAGGCAGATTGTCCTGTACTTGTTTTCTTAAAGTGAGAAGACTTGCAACATCAGAAGAGGCTCTTAAAGCTAGGGTTGATTAAAGCACTAAAAAGAACAATAGGTTTTTATAACAGAAGAAAACACAGAGTGAAATAGAACTAAAATAGTTTGTGAATAAATTCCCTCCTGCTCACCATGTCCTTTCAGAGTAGATCCCTTCCTCAACTCTAGCTCTTAGCCCAACAGTCTTTCAGAGGCTTTCTGAGATGTAAAAACTTCTATACGAGTTCCTTTTTGCTCCCTGGGAAAAGTACCACTCCTGTCAGTGGCCTGGCTCTCTCTCTCTCTCTCTCTCTTTCAGTATCTCTTGTAGCTGTTCCCAGTAGTCCTCTTCCTATTTACTGTGTCTCCTCTTGCTGTCTCCTTTGAATAAGAGAGTCAACCAATACAGATGAGACTGAAAAGGAATCTCTAGAAACCAGTCTCTTAGATAGTGTTATTGCAGCAAATCCTCTTAGCAGTTGGTAATACACCACAAGAAGCCACCAAACTGAGTTTGACCAGAAACCCCRAAGTAGTAAGGTGAGTCCTAAATAGAGACCAAGGTTAGAATACCTACTAAGGCAAAACTGAAGTCTGCTGGCTTTGTCAAAGGCCAGCAAAAGGATGAGTTGAGGGCAGTAGTGTATCTACCTTGATAGTATTCATAGTACCCATGGAGAATTAACTAAACTAGATTAGACCAGAATGCTGCACTTATCCTGCACCAAAAATGAATCTTTCTGTTGACATAGCTACTGCAGCATTTTGGGGTAATGCAATTTCTGTTTTCCAGGTGAAATGAGGCCAATTTCTTCTCATTCTGAATTACCATGCTCAGGCTGAACTGTGATGAGAATTTCATAAATGTTTGACTACATTGAAAAATTTTCTCGTTTTTTTTTTTTTTGGGGGGGGTCAGCTTAAAATAGGATGTATGTGTTTATATATACATTTATAAATAAAGTATTTAMATACAAATACTTTCCAGGCTGAACAGCCTGTGCAGTAGATGCACCAGTGCTTTGTGACTGATATTGCTCGGTTACAACAATGGATGGCAAATGGAGATTTA
>NW_028186478.1:200209-280936 GCF_003343005.1 Rhea americana | reverse complement strand
AAAAAAGAAAAGAAAAGAAAAAAAAAAGAAAGAAACATACAAATGATTAAGAGTATCTCCTCTTAGGTTAATTGGATTACTTCAGTTATTCAACTGTTTTTACAGTGGTCATTTTTACTTTTTGTTTCTGTCTCTCCACTACACCTCCAGGTTTTCTGTTGTAACCTAGCTTCACAGCGAATGTTCCTACCATCCATTTAAGTAAAACAGATAACATTTGAAATATAATTATCTATGCTCCCTTGCATCTGTCTGTCTTTGAAAAGTATTCAGAGAAGGGCAGACAAACCTTTTAGGAAGTTGRAGGAGTAGATCTGATAAGCAATGATGAAAAAGAGAAAATGTACAGAAGAAACAAATGTTTTACAAATATTTCAAGATATAAACAGCTCAATAATGTTAAGAAGCATTTAAGGCTTTTGAGAGGCAGAATTCTGTTCTCGTTCTAGAGTTTCCTTAAGCTGCCAGTAGAATGGCAGATTAATATTAGAGGATTCTTTCTTGCAAACAAGTAAAGTTAAAAATGTTTGTTTAGTAAAGCGTGTAAGGATTGTCTTTTGTACAATTTGTAGCTTGAATTCAATACGCTTGAGTGACTGCACCCAAGCTAGGCTATATACACTGCCTCCACCAGCAACCTACACAACTGACTATACTAGCAGCAGCTGCAAACTGAACCACTGTATCTTTGTTGCATTGCTTTCAATTCTGCTATAATCTAATCCCTTCTGCCAGCCTACCCAGTCTGATGTTAGGGAATCACTTTAGAAGTGCTAGAGAAAGTTGTGTGGGAATAGGCATTAGGGGAGAGGAGGCCCCAGTGCAGTTCCTTGAGTGACCTCATGCAATGCAATGTGTCCTTATGCAATGAGGACAGGGCTTCCATGTATCAATGCATTTTACAGCAAACTAAATCATCAAATAACAGAGAACRTTCTATCACCTAATTTAGCTTGATCTATCCTCATGAATGTGTGTGCAAGCTCTCCCAGCAAAGAAAAAGAGAAGTGAAYGAATCTTAAAGCAGAAAGAAAAGATAAATGAATGCCATTAAAGTATTAAATCCAAATATATTTAATTTGAGATAATTACAGCCAAAAACTCTTAGGACACTATAAAACTGATTTGTCGGTCACTAGAAACACAAAATTGAGTTTAGACAAGAGRTTAGTACAGTAAATTAATAAATTGAATATAAAGGAGTCATGAAATATATATATCAGAGCCCAAGGGCTCCCCCAGCCCTGCCTGCCCTACTGCTTCCCTCACGCTAGCCCTGGCCCCATCTCAGCCCARTCCTCTGTTGCTGCCCCACAGTGCTGCAGTGCTGCTGGCTCCAGCCCTACCGAGGCCCAGTCCTGCCCGGACACAGGACCCCAGGCCCTGGGCTGGCTCCACAGTGGTGCCCAATGCCCCCCAAGGCCAGGGCTGTTCCCTTGAACTGGGGGGACAAAGGGCCCTGGCCACCACCTCCTGGTTCCAGGGCATAAGGAGCAAACTACAATATAAAGTTTCAAAACCAAAGAACTAGGAGTTCTTCTTCATTGCAACCTTATGAAAACTTGCATATGTTGCGTAATAACGTCATCCAGAGAAACATGAGAATATGTGCCAGGAATAAACATCAGACCTGATACCACAGTCACATGCTTTGTCTTCTATAGGCCATATTTCCCAAGTAAGTGCAGACTTTCTCATCATCCACAAATTCTTATAATTTTAGTATACAACTGTTAGCTTAGCGTTCATCTCACTAAGAATTTTGGGATAAAACTGACTTCTGGAATACTTGCATCTTTCAATGAGCTGYTGCATTTCTACTGTTAGAGAGTATGAATATGTGAAAAGGACTTGAATTCCATATTTAACACAGTACAATACAATTTTACAATACAATACAAACAAATTTATTTTGCTTAATATGATGAAATACAGCAGTGCCAGAGAACTTAATGATCAATTGAGCTATAGGGGTCTGGTTATTTTGATAGTTCAACACCAAGGATCCATTAGTTGTTTGCATTCAAAGATGGACATAAAATTATAAATTTGTTCATTACCAGCAGTATCTGCCAGTGTCAATATATCACTTATGTTTATGACTAGAAGCACTACCCTGTGTTTCTAGTTAGTACTTTTAATACATTTAATACAGAGCAAAGGAGCTCTGCAGGTTGCTTGTCAAGACCAGACCAGCTTTTCTGAAAACCTGTTCACTCTAAAAATAATGATAAGTAGTGATTTACTACAATCACTTATTCCAGAGGGTAGACATTTGGGTGCTTTTCATCTAACCTGTCTTCAAATATCTCTACAGCGATACCTRCCTGTGACCTGCCCGCCCTATGATCCCTTTATAATTAGTAGAAAGAAATAGATACTCTGGGGCATGATTCATATGACCTACTTTAGACATCTACTTCAGGATGAGATGAGTTGCACCCTAGAGGTGTCAGTCTTCTTTGATCATAAAGAGAACTTTAGATCACTAGCCACATGTACAAAGAGATGTCTAGATTTGGTCAGAGGAATCTCACCATCAGTGACATGACTGAATGGGGTCTGAGCCAGGCGAGCTGTCTCTGAACACAGCATAGAACTGAGAGTAAGAGAACTACAAACCGTAAATGACCTTGAGACACCCTGTCACTATTCCAATGTAAACGAAGGATGCTGGTATCTTTACAGCAATGACTGCATTTTAAATCTTTTCTGCCAGATTAAAAAGGGGTATATGAAATTTATTGCRGAGTATAATCCACATGCTTTTTTGATCATATTCTCAGAAGAGTTGCACTCATAAATCATATAGATGTTCTATTATGTGCTGGTTTAATATAGTAACTACTTTTATTCTTGTCAATTTATTTAAGTTTTTTCCTTTTAATAAGTGTTGCAAAGTTTTTTGATGTTGTTTATGATGGCTTGTGGCTCTACATGTCATTTCGCATATTACAAACTTTGTATAATACTCTGTTGAATGCAAAATACATTTTATTCTGTACAGTTGCAGTTTGCACTGAGTACATATTACAACCAATTATTCCTCATTACAGTGTAGCTGTCTACTTATGTCAGACCTCATTACTGTGTCTTAGAGTCACAACTCTGGTACTCAGGAGTTTAAAATATTTGAATACAAAGTAAGAAACTTATATATCAACAATCTTTTATTTTTAGTATGCCATTTTCATCAGACTGACATTTTAAAAGACATTGACTCTAGGACCTTGACTTCCCTACTCTTGGATATTTAGATGGTACTTTTATGAAATAAAGTATTATATTTACTGAAACTTTATGTGGTTAGCATGGTGTGTCAAGAAAATCATTTGTCACACTAAGTCTAATGAGACTTTTATAGGATAGAGAATAAAAGCCAGCAGAATCCTAATAGTGTTAAAAACATACTGTTTTGCATCTTATACACTTTATAACTTTAYTAAGTACTGCAGCAACAAGATATCCAGGGTTTACACTGAATTATTACTGAAATTACATCCACAGTAGGGATCCAAACAGAATATAAGTGCCCATGTAACTAACATATTACAAAGCAACAAAGTTTAAAAAAAATGCTATCTTCAAAACCCTGCTTAACTGTGACCTAACCTCAGAGAGGCTTGAGATCCCCGAGCGTCCCAATTTTCAACGCTTTCTTCCAAAATAYCTCTAAGACTACCTCTGGTCATGCTCAAGAATACCCCAGATGAAGTACTTCTGTGTAATTAGTCAGCTGCAGAAGGACCTAGGCAGAGCATAAGGATAGCAGCAGTAGCACTTACAGTGATTTCAGACACCTGAATCAAAGGAGCAATCCCACTAAAATCCCACTAGTCTAATTAGTTATTTTCACTGAAAAAAAAATAAATTGCACTAACATCTGTATCCTCTTGAGAAGTCTGGGATTCACAAAGAAGGTATCCTCTCATCCAGATTCTGWAAAGGAGCAGCTGCAGAAGCTGTTCTCAGAGTATGCTTAAAAAGAAGGGGTTAGTATCGCTGTAATCTATACAACATAAATCAGCTGGGAAACAGGACARGAAAAGATAATACTGGCCTCAAGTTTTTGCTAAAGTGCTAGCATTTAAGCAGGAGCATTAATAGATTAAAGCATTTAGCTAGAAGGGAAAAGTTCTCTTCTGGGTTTGGAGACATTTAAGCACATGCCTTTCATTACAGTATTAGGGTGTGCAGGTTGGGTTAAGTGGGAGGCCCAAAATCTCTCCTATTGAACCTGGGCAAAAAGACACAATAGAGGAAGGCAATCGAGCAAAAAAAGCAAAAAAAAAATACATATTTTTTTTCTTTGTCAAATAGATAGAGTGCCTAAGCCAACAGAAGGGACTATTAACTATTCATTAACAGTACTGTATAACATTCTGACATTTATTATACTTTTATGTATTTTGACTGTAGAAGTGGTTTCTTTAGAGTTAGGCACCACCCAATTCTATGGTAAAGTAGATTAATATTGCTTTAAAGGCCTCCTTTTTATTTTCAGCTGTAAAGCATGTGTGACAGAAAGATGACTTAACAAAAAGATGTTGCTTTCTCTCCTGAAAACAAAATGGTAATTTCAAAACCTGGTTACCGAACACACAACTTACCCAAATGGAATTGCAGCATGTTGCTCCTAAATACGACAGAATAAAGCAATGTAAAAACAGGTAGTAGTAAAGGCTTTGCTGCTTCCGATATGCTGTGCCACTAAGGAAAAGCACCAGCTATTGTTAGAGCTGCAGCACCTTTTACTGTGGGAGGGGAACTCTGGTACCAGATAGTCATCTCTCCTTCAAGACAGTAAAACTGAACACAATTCCCTACTGGATTTTAGAATAGTTTCATAACCTTATTTAATTCTACAGAATGTAATTACTTTTGTCCTAATTCAAGTTTATCATTTGGGAAAAGAGGAAGAGGGAATGAAGTTTTATGTAACTACAGAATATGAGGAGAAACTTTTACACCAGGCAGCTTTAGCCTTGCTTCTGATAACTATCCAGGGGCAACTTTTGCTTGAGCTTTCTCACTGCCCCTGCTGTATACTTCATAGGTCAGGCTGAAGCCTCAGCTCTTCTAACAAACCCAAACATGCTGGCAATCCAGCCATGAGGCAAAAGATTCGTAACCTGGTTAAATCCTCTCTAACTTGCCATGCAAAAATATACCTGATAAAACTGTTTCACTTACAAAGGATTTCTTCTAACAGAAATTTAAAATAAAATGTAGATTTTTAACTGCTTGCTCCTAGACTAAATACTATGATGCCCGAGTGCCTTGAATAGTCTGAATAATTAATCTACTCTTCTATTAATTGTAATCAGGACTATCTTCTGTTTCACTTTCTAATGTAGAATGATTCTAATCTACTCTTTCATTTTTGCTTCTTCTTTGTTCTGCTTTTGAGTCTTTATTGTCATTTGAAAAGAAGAAAGGGAGAATAGTTTCCAATTTAAATATAAATGCTTGATAGATTAATTACTCTATATAAATATTTAATCATGGTTTACTGCTGTCTTTAGAATCACACAGTAACTTTGCAAAATAATTGCTATATATCAGAAAGCCACTATATAAAAATAATGGGGTTTAATGTAACATTAATACATATATTTGTTCTAATTTTCATTCCCAATATTTCATTGAAAATAAGTATGCATTAATGCATCATGATCATTTTTAAGGCAACTCAGTTCAATGGTACATATTTGTATTTTAGATTGCTTAATTTCTATCCATCTAGCTACTTATTACTATGTACAGTTTAACGTTTGGAAACTAGATTTTGTTTAGGCTTTCTGGATATTTTCTGCTTAACAGTCAAAGAAAAAGTAATAGCTTGTTTCAATTGCYGTGAGCATGGGGTTAAATATGTGGAACATGGAAGAAAACAGAGACATATGGATTCTTCAGTGTATGCATTAATCTAAACCTACAGAAATCATTAAAAATGTGAAACAGGTTAAATATATTAATCACATGTTTATGAGTAAGTGTGTATGAGTAAATGTATAAACACGCACATGTATGTACAASTGATACAGATATTATATATATAGATGTAAGTTAAGGAAGAAATTCATGTCTGTAGAGGCCTGAACCAAAGAATCTCAGTGCAGTCATTGTCTATGGATTAGCTCATTATTAATTACTACACTTTGCAGAAGTGATCCCGGCAATTTTCCGTCTGAGGGAAAAATGTTCTTCCACATTATTCAGTGGTGGAAGGAAGTAGATATTTACTTCATTATTCACCTTGTGAATAAAAGCCACATATATAAAAATATTAGCTCTTCTGTAAGGTTTTGCAGTAAATTATTTTTCTCTAGAGCTTGCAGCTCCAACACTTAAGGTCATTGGCTTATGGTGATGAGAGTAGAAAAAAGATTAAAATATCAAAAAATCAAGGTGCGTGAAGCACAGGAGCCTGATGCTGCCATCAATAAAATTCTATGCAGAAAACATATAACAGCTGGAAAATTTTGTAATTAGTAAGTTGTGATTTGTAGCTTTCTGACCTTAGTTTTTGTTTTAGCTAAAGGGAGTAGCCTCTCTGGCTCAGGACAGGAGCTCTAGTGCTGTTTGTGATGGAAGATATCCCACCTTGAGGTATCTCAGCAAAAGAGAAGCAAGGGAAAGCATTAGCCTCAAAGTACTAAAAATAGTACTTTTAAGTGTCAAAAGGAAAAGTAGCTGCAGAAGATGAGAAAAGAAACAAGCACTGAATATATCAGTCACAGCGTACAGTCAAGAGTACATGCTTGTTCAGTGAAACACTTTGAATGGAAAGCAAGTAGGTAATTGTATTTTACATTACTGTCACTGAGCTAGATATCATACATCTATGACTAGTAATACATTTTTGAYTTCTTCATGTTTGTAGTGCCTTCCTCTCTCTTCTCATTTTCCTTTTAAGTTTATTCTTTTCAGCTGATTTAATTTTTGTACTATACTGCCGCATGTTTCTCATTATGTATTCACTGGTGGGTTATTCCTGGTCTTTCCTAGTTGATCTCTCAGGTGTTCTGCATTCATCTATCTTAGGAAAGGATGGAGTTGCTGCATCTCCCAGGAGTCAGTAAACAGAACATTAATAGTTGTCTCAGGCAACACTGCATGGTTCATATTTTCATCCAGAAGAACAATTTTATACTCATTACTGGACTTAAAGCTGTATCACAGAGACAGATCTGACATCTCTCCAGCAAAAAGACTTAAATGTAAAACAATAAGAAGATGCATCATTATCCTTAATAGTAATCTGGTCAGCATCCTCAGAATGCATAAAGCACCTGTTTCTGAGTATATGGGTATCATGTACTGTTCCCTCAGAGTGCTAAGATGAGGAGACAAGTCAGAGAAAGCTCTGGGCAAAAGAGCTGCAGTAAAATAGACACAAAGAATGAACAAAAAGAAAATGGGGAAAAATGCTTGTTCTGGCAAGGTCTCTGGTTCAGCTTCAGGGAAAAAAAAAAAAGACTGTAATAGTGATATTTTGTCACGTACACCTTGTGGAGTCATTGCCCAAAATAACTTGTTTCCCTTGGACTCTGTTCTGTCTCCATTACTCAAAATGAGAAAAACATTTTGTGTGAGCCGTTCTTCTGGAGTTACGAAAGAAAAAGATTTCCTCAGAAAAACAACGTGATTGACAATCCTTCTTGATGTATTACTTGCTAGTTTCATGAGAAAATATTTTAGTAAAGCTACTTGGTAAACGACTTTGATGATGTCATATTTCCAAACCAAAAAAGAATGCATGCTCTTCATCTTGTAGTGTAAACATTAATTCTGTCATTTCTACTTTGTTTTATTCTGGAATCCTCTTAACAATTCCACTGCTTTCCTGGAGACCCAGCAGACTACTAATAAAATCTAGATTTTTACACTGTGCTTACATTTGTGTTCATTAACAAGGTCAACACAAACTTTTATTTTTGTTAAAAAAAACAGTTGCTTTACAATCAAGATTATAAAACTCTATATTACTGTGAAACAAATTTCAAGACAGAAGAAATACAGACTATTACTATTTAGTATCTTTCTGAGGTTGAATTTTGCTCCTGAAGCATAGCAGTGTTTGTATAAGTAAAGTGTACTTTTCTAAAATAGAATAAAATCRTATTTGTTGTACTCTAGCTACAGTAACACCTAATAAAAGTTGTCAAAATGGGTCTGCGAGGTATCCAAAAGGCCTTTTGCAGTAAGTTAACTTGACTGAGATTTTTAATGCTGATGTGGCAGCTTCAAGAGTAGGAGACACCTTCCCTCATGCCTTTACACAACAGTCTGTCAAGTGAGCTTCAGAGCACTTTCTGCTTTTTTTTTTTTTTCCTTCTTAAATGTATTTTGGGTCTTCATTTATCTCTCTGTTAAATTCATATGACAATAAAGTTYCAAAAATAAAGTTTTCCACAGAATAGTCATACTATGTCTATGCTCTTGTACAGTTATGATTACGGATATCATTGCATTTTACAGATTCCATACCTTCACCACAGTGTGACACTGTAATATTAATTTATCTTCAGGCTTTTAGTTTGGCCTATTTAGTGACTCCATTTCCTACTCTTCTGCTCTTCTCCTCTCACCTATTTGTTTTTGGCTCCTCATCTTTTCTATTCCTTGCAGGACTAGAGCAAAAAGGGGGAAAAGACTCTCCACTCTCCTGCTTTCATCTTTCCACCAAAGGGGATAAACTCTTTTGATGAAGGAGTAGCTTCCAGTGTAAACCTTGCTGAAGAGATCTTGTATGTTCAGGATGTTCTTATTTTTCTCCCTCTATATTTTTAGTGTTAACATACATTTTTGTCTTATTGTCCTCCAAGTTTCCCTTCCTTGTCTTGCCCCCTCTCTTGCCTTGCGCTCAAAAACAACAACATGTATTGACAAAAACTTCCTATCTAATCTGTTTTTTTTAAAGGACTCTGCATGTGTACATACAGTTATGCCATTCTTCTTGCAACAAGTTTTACAGAAAAATGCTGCTGTTGTGGTTTTTTCCCAATGTGGTTGAATTCAAAGAGTAAGTTTAAAGCAGTGGTAAAAATCTGCATGCAAAAATCTTCATGTAAATATCTCATCATGAGAAATAGATACCCAAACTGATACAGAATTTGTACATATACAAAATTCAGTAGTATTATAGGCAAGTCAGATATCAAGGGGTAAACCTTTATGGTCCAAATACTAAAATAACATTATCTATCATCTGAAAACCTTTTACTAGCATGTTTTTTATTTATGCAAGTGCTTTAGCAAGTATTTTCTTATGGCAATGTTTAATTATTTTCATTGTTACCTACTGTAATACGCTTTATGTTCTCATTTATATTGAATTTTGGATTCTTTTGAGGCTAATTTATTGTTCAATTCCACCTAATAAGACATAGCTACTTCAAATTAATATACTGTCTTTATTACATTTGTTGGTATTAAGTAATTTTCTTGCCAATTGATGCAGAGTATTAACTTCTATGGTGAACTTTATGGCATAATTTCTTAAGGCATTTGTGGGATAATCTTTTATTATCCCACAAATAATAAAACTTGATAGTAGTCACATAGCATTTTATATAATTAGAGTGAACTTCATTCTCTAGGAATTCAAAATGTGAGCTAAAATGTGGAAAATTTCAGTTTTTAATCACTAAGTTTACTAATAAATTTGATAATTTTAATAAAATACAGTCAAATAAATTACTTCTTTCTGCTGTTAAAACACTTGCAGTGCAAGTAGGAATATATCAACTTTCAAAATGGTTTTGAAGACCTATACTCAGGAAAAATAGAGCTACAGTTGTAAGTTTGAAACAACATTGTATCAAGAATACCTTAAAAAGTCCAAGAAAGTTTATTTTCCAGGCCAGATCTTTTAAAGGCATCGAAACTGTTATCAATGTAATTGATAACTTCTATTGGTTCTTTATACAGGACAAGAGGTTAATATATGAACTGTACATTAACAAGTCCCTTATCAACAGATTCACTTCTTCAGAACCTAACCATGGAAGCAGCGTTAACTGAATTGAAAAATTATATACAGCTATTTGAAATCAGTTTGAGAACCAAAAAGAATGTGACAAGTTTTACAGAATTATGACTTTCAATGTTACGATTTCCACAAAGACTCTTTTTCTTCCACATGTTTCAAAGAGATAATGTTGACAATATTTATTATGGAAACTGAAGTGTCTGATGTTCCTAAGAGCCATTTATAGTGCAATCACATGTCTAGTTTAAAGAACATTCTAAGATTCATCCTCATTCTCCAYTGCAGGAGAAGCATATTAATCATGTCACAGAATAGCCTAACATGACAAGAAAGATAAAAATAAATAAATAAATAAATATACTACAATTCAAGCTACCCATTTAAATCATGCCCATCTCATAGATTTATCAGAAAAATAGAAATAGTGTACTGAATTTAGAATTCAAAATGTTATTTTTGTAAAGCTTGTCAGGTTAATTAGAGCAAAACAGGCTACCATAGCTTTTTCATAGAGCATTCACTGAGTGTAATGAATCCATCTCTGAAACAGATGTGATAAATATAAATTCAATAAAGCCCAGTGACTCTGCTTTTACTATTTCCATGATACATCATAAAAAGCTTCATGATATATCAGAACGTCTCTCTTAAGTGTTTGAACAAAAAGTGGAATGATCCTACAATATGAGAAGAAAAATATTCCAGACAAGATTACTTAGAATAAAATAAATCTCTTAAGCAGAATGATATTTAAAAGATAATGTAACTGTTCTAACATTTTATTCTAAAGATCACAGATATGTTTCTTAAATGAGTTTTACAGATAAAAGTGAAGGAAAATATGTATAAATAATATACATGACATGTCAGAGGATCTATTGCTGCAGATAAGACACAGATAAGTATTCTATAAAACTGTAAAAATTATGCAATTCTCTATAAATTGTTTTTATTCAGAGTAGCCCATCTACTTAGCAAATCATTATTATAAGTAGACAGATATCAGCATGCAGAATTATTAACCACTATTACCACTTGGTACTACTAGTAGTAGCAATAGTATGCATATACTTATATGTCTTCAGACCACCACCAAGCTTTCCCTGTTGTGACAGACAGGCATGCAAATACAAATTAAGTACAGTCTCTACTTATTAGAGTTTTACATACCACAAGCCTGAGACTGAGTAGCAGATAATTCTTGCCTCAGAGGGATAAGACAAGAGGTAAGAGGAAGAGAATTGTGCTAACTATGCATAATAGTGCCAAGAGATAGATCTGATTTAATATGTCATCCTCCCTCTCTCACCCCAAATAAGATATCTCTATTAGATATGACTAATATAGCAGCTACAGCTCTGGTGCAATAAAGATGGGACCTTATGGTTGAAAGAACAATTCAGCTGTTAACCATACTCACAATTTCCTGGTTGTTAAACCTTCTTCAGTATATTTGTGTCTACTAATATGCTGCTCTCTGGGCAGAGATGAGATTTGAGAAAATAAGTTTCAGTGAAGTGGGAGATTAAAATACTGTGCCTGGGAAGTTTTCCTATACAAACGGAATATAGGCTGGAGCTGAGAGACAATATGAAAATGTTCATCAGAGAAGTTAGCATTATACTCTAGCATAACTTTAAGAAAAAGCAAGAATCAGTGCTGCCCTGTAAATTAAGAAAAGAAAGGAAGGATACAATCTGTGTTTCAGATAGTAGGGCATATTGCTAAATGATTTAAAGATATAAAATATCTTTATACAGTTAACCAAAATAAGAGAAACCATTATGATCTTTTAAGGAGCATTTGGGAAGATTTAGGCAAGAAAAGTTTGGAAGAGTCAAGCACATAAATAGGCAAGACATAAAATAGTCCAGGCTTGGACTTAATGTAATGTGGAAACAGAGAAGAAAGACCAGATTCTAGAGTCCTCACACTTAAAAATTTAGACATACTTTGGATGACTTGTCAAAGGAGGTGGACAAGCACAAGTTTAAGTCAAAAGATGAATTTTGAGTATAAGGTCAGACTAGTATTATTCCTTCTAACAGGATATATAAAGTAGTTTGAGGAAAAGAGCAAAAATTAAAAAACAGTCAGTGTGAATTTACATATGGTCTTCAGTATATGCAGGCTCAAACTGATGCAGAAATTAGGAACTTACTTCTTATTATATACATTGTAGTACATTGTGATCTTAATTCTAAACTGTTACTTATATTTAAAACTTTCATGTTAGTGATCTGACTTGATAAAGTCCATTTTTTTGAGGAACTGTTCAATTTCAATAGCCTCATCTTCCACAACACGTGATATAATTTTATTATGCTGAAATCTTAACTATAATATAAATATAATCAAATATAAATACAATAAGTTTAATAAATTTAATATAACATAAAGCTTAAATTCCACATTTATGAAATTCAGAAGACAACTAAACTTCAATTTCTAGCTATTAAAAGGACTAAGCATTTAAACAACAACTAAAGAATATTTATACATCCCAGTACATTCTCTGAGAGTCTGTGTCATTCCCATGAATCAAGAGAGTGGTAAAAATAACCCACAGAGATGGTCTAAAATTGYGCTCGAAACCTTGAAAAAGATTTGTCTGCCTAGTTCATTTCCTTTAGATTTTCGTTCTTCACCTGGAGGAGAATCTTAGATTTGTCGGATTCATTTTAAATCTGCTTAAAAGCTAGCTAAGCTTTAAATTGAAACATATTTTGATTGAGAAAAAAATTTAATAACCTTATGAAGATTTTATAATTTTATAAAATTGGGGATTTTAGAGGAAGGAAAAAATAATCAAAATAATGTGAATTTTTGTTACCTTTAGTCTTTGGATTTCTCTGTAGCTGTTCCAGTTTCCCTTAAACTATCTTGAGATGCTATCATCAGTTCGATAGMACTCTAACCTTCCTGACTCTAGGGCAGCTTAGGTTTGGAGAGCTTTTCCTCATATTGCATCTTCTCCTTCCTTTCTCCAAGGTAGCATGATCCCTTTCTCTTACAACTGTCTTCAATATTATCTTCTAGGTTCCTTTATCATAGACTAAAGCAAATCCCAACAAACTGGAAATACAGCAAGCAGAACTTTTGTCCATCCTGCGAACTTCGCAAAATGTACCCTCCTGTTGTGCCATTAATTACTGCTTTATTTTCAACTTTAGTGAGCATAAGTTTCGATCTCTGTGTGTACCTCTTTCCAAAATCATAGTTTCTGGCTCATACTGAGACTTCCAGAAAGACCACAAATGATCATTAAAATGTCTGCCATTGAGAGTATTTTTTCCAATCCTAATTCCTACCTTTTAATAATTCTAGGAATTCATACATAGGAATTCATAGGTATCTAAATAAAATGTATCGATGACTATCTTAAATGCCAACTTTACAAGTTCTTGTTATGATAAATAATATTTTAAGGATAGAAATGCAAAAATTTAGTTTTGATAAAAAGGCCTTTTTTTTACACTGAAAATATATTTTAGGATCCCTTGAATTCATAATAATTTATTATAAAAGTGACTAAATATTTTTATCAATTTTGCCTGCCATCAATTAGGCCAATGCATGACCTAAAAAATTTCCTTAACTTCCAAATTAAAAAATTGTGAAACTCATAAAGCTGAAGTATGAACCAGAATAGCTATACAAAAACCAAAAAGCTATTTATTTTTGGCTTCTCTCATTGCTTGTTATTTTTATGTCAGTGCAAAATAATACTACAATAAAGCACCAGGTGACCCTAAAGAAGGCAATATATGTCTTTTTTTATTCAAGTTCTCATTAAAACTAATAAGATAAAAAAAATCCTTTGATATTTTTGGATATTATGCATGTTCAAGAAGGTGCCGAACAAACAGTTCACATTGACACAAAAACATGAGCAGCTTGACATCCACTTTGCTAGAGTTCTGAGGCGTAGCAACTATAAAAGCAGGCTTGCTTCTGGAGAGCACAGCATCAGGAATTTTAAAAATTCCTTCAATGAAAAAGTTACCCTTTATGTGCTAATTGACTCAACTCAAAGAACAACTGAGTTGCTGAAAATACTAATAAAACAGGAAAATCAGGGGAGCAGGTSGGAATCATAAGTGGCTTTGTGAAAAGGAAGAATAAAATAGCTGTAAATAAAGAAGGAAAAAAAAAGCCAATGTCATGTCATCCTTTAAAAGGGGCAAAAAGGAGGATGGATGCAGGGAACTCCAGGCCAGTCAGTCTGCCCTTGATGCCTGGCGAGGTGATGGAGCAGCTGTGGCTGGATACCACTTYCAAGCACATGAAAGACAAGAAGGTGATCAGGAGCACAAAGAGGAAATCGCACTTAACCAACCTAATAGCCTTCCTTGATGTAATGGCTAGCTGAATAGATGGGGGGAGAGCAGTGAATGTTGTCTATCTTGAATTCAGCAAGACTTTTGACACTATCTCCCATAAAATCCTCATAGGCAAGCTTAGGAAACATGGGTTTTAGGAGTGGACGGTGAGGTGAATTGAGAAATGGCTGAAAGGCAGAGCTCAGAGGGTTGTGATCAATGGYACAGAGTCTACTTGAAGGCCTRMATCTAGCAATGTCCCYCAGTACTGGGGGGGACTTGTTCAGCTTATTCATCAGTGACGTGGATGAAGGGACAGAGTGCCTCCTCAGCAAGTTTGCTGATGATAACAAGCTGGGAGGAGTGGCTGATACACCTGAGGGCTGCTGTTCAGAAAGAGCTGCACAGGCAGGAGAGATGGGTAGAGAAGAACCTTGTGAAGTTYAATAAAGGCAAGTGCAAAATCCTTCACCTAGGGAGAAACAACCGCATGCACCAGTACAGGCTGGGGACTGACCTGCTGGAAAGCAGCTCTGCAGAGAAGGACCTGGGGTCATGGTGGATGACAAAKTAACCGTGAGCCAGCAATATACCCTTGTAGCCAAGAAGGCCAATGGTATCCTGGGGTACATTAGGAAGAGCATTGCCAGCAGGTCGAGGGAGGTGATCCTCCCCTTCTACTGTGCCTGGGGAGGCCTCATCTGGAGTACTGCATCCAGTTCTGGGCTCCCCAGTACAAGAGAGACATAGAGCTACTGGAGAAAGTCCAGTGTAAGGCTACCAAGATGATGGAGGAGCATCTCTCCTATGAAGAAAGGCTGTGAGAGCTGGGCCTGTTTAGCCTTGAGAAGACTGAGTGAGAATCTTATCAATGTGTATAAATATCTGAAGTGAGAGTGTCAAAAAGATGGAACCGGACACTTTTCAGTGGTGCCCAGTGACAGCACAAAAGGCAACGGGCACAAACTGAAAYGCAGGCAGTTCCACCTGAACATGAGAAAAAAACTTATTTACTGTGAGGAAGACTGACCACTGGTGCAAACCCGGAGGGGTTGTGGAGTCTCCGTCCTTGGAGATATTCAAAAGCCATCTGGACAGAGTCCTGGGCAATGTGCTCTATGTARCCTTGCTTGAGTGGAGGGGGTGAACCAGATGCTCTCCCTTCTAACCTCAGCCATTCTGTGATTCTGTAACTTTTGGCACATGTGACTTGCCAGTTTAGAGAACAGGAAAGGAGACTGTAGCAAGTGAAGTCATCATTATGCTTTTGTATATTGTCTTGCTAAAAAGGTGTATCATATAAATGACTTTCCATGAGTGTACTAGTAGCTTTGAAGAACTCTGTTGTAAAATCAGGCCCATCACAAGGGAAAAAAGTGGTAGTATTTTAAGAGAAATTTATATCCTGATTTGATGTAGTTTTCAATGGGAAAGGATGCCTTATCTTCATACTGAAATTATTTCAAACATACAGAGTTTCAAAGTTCATGTGTGAAGGAATTTATTTAAAGGAGTCATCTAATTGTGCTATCAAAAATGTAGCACTTTGTAAAGAAAAACAGAAATATTTGTCATTTGACTTAGCGTTACATTGATGTAAACTCCATGAGGACCATCAGTCTCCAGAGGAAAGGAGCCTGTTTTATCAGGTGGGGAATAATAAATGTCAAGATGCAAAAAAAAAAAAAAAAAAAAAAAGTGACAATTGTGTTTAACAGTCTGCTGATACTGATTGGCAGAAATAGCGGAAGAGATTCTTATTTCATAATGACCTAGGGATTCAGTTTAGAAGGCATCATTTCAATAGCTCATTTTTTTGTCTCATCAATTTATAGCGGTAGGAATAATGAAGTTCTTGTTCATTGTAATAGAAATGCATTGAATCCATATTCAGTGATGCATGGGGACTGTGTCTTTCCCCTTGCAGAAAGGTAATTGCAGCAGTGATATGAAACCTCTACTTGTTACTTTCTGATCACTACGAGCATTTTTCTGTGAATGTTTACAACACACAGCCCTGTTGGGCTTGTGGGTCTGAGATGATGGTTAATAATTCTACTTTCTACTTACTGGTACTTTCTGGTAATGGTGAGAGAAATTATTTTCTATGATAACCACAGAAAGGGGCAGTACTAAAAAAATCACAGAAGCAATACTGTTCAATTTAGAAAGAAAAATCAGAGATCTGATATAGATGTATTAAAGGAAGAATTATATAGAAAAGTGAGTCAGAACAAGTCTATGCAAGTAACTACCAAGAACTCAAACTGTATTAGCCATTTTGGATTCTGATATATTTGTTATGCTCATAAATCATAGCATAATGATTTATTTTTTATATTTAAGGATGCTAGGCTATGTGCCTTTGTCCCGTGAAAAAGGAGAACACCGTAAATACAATTACTAGATACAAAAAAAGAGGTGCATTTTCACTTTCTTTAAAACAGCTAGTTATCCCACAGTAGGTCCAGCTACAGGATAGCGGAAGCCCACCTGTGTAAGGAAACTTATACACTCTGTATAGTTCAAAGGAAGTTAACAAAGAGCTAATAGTGAAGCCCTCACACAAACTTGTCAAAGAACCTCTATATTAATTTTCCAGAGCTTGTCATCTGGTTTGGCAAATTACATTTTCTATAGAATTAATAGTTTATTATATAATTACTATTCCTTTTATAGTTTGTGTTAGTTGATTGTAAAATATTTTTCTGCTCTTCCTTCCCTCCAGATTTTGAAAGTTTTCTTTTTTCCAGTAAAAGATTAAGGTGTAAACTTTTACATAATTTATAATAATTTTATTGATACATATGTATACACATTTTGATAGTTTTTTTTCTGAGATTTTGTTCCTTTGAAGGCAACACATATTTTGCTCTAAAACACTGTAATGACAATTATTTCTGAAACAGATTTCAAATATAGTTTTCAAAGTCCCTAATTTGAACATGTTATTTTTACGTATCAAACTTTAAACATATGCATATTTTTTCTAAACTGGAGTACGAACCATCTGTTAGACTAGGAATAATTTATGAATAAAGCAGAAGAATGGTATAAGATCTCAATTTTCCTCTTATTTGTTTTACTTTATGAAGAAATGTAAGGCAGCATTTCCTTCCTGTCTGCAGTTGCACAGCTTTCAAATGCTTCAGCATTTCTCAGTTGAGATCTAAAATTGGTGGGTTTGAAAAGCCCTGAGTTCCATTTATCTATCAGCAAAAACAATATCGAAATACCTGCTTCAGAGCTGTCATGTGTAGTTCAAAACCTCTTGAGATCTTTTATTGAGAGATATATAGCATTATTATTTGCTAACCAATTTGCAAACACATGCTATTGCTTTAAAATCTATTTTTATTTCCACTGACTGGAGCAGGTAAGCATATGTCTACAAAAATAAATGTTCTTCATACCACCTCCTTTTTCTTTGTCAGACAGCTCTGCACTGTAGCATGAAGCAAGGCCTATCAAGGTATGATCCCATGATATTTCTGAAAAATGGCTTTTTTTTTTTTTTTTTTTTTTTTAATTTAAGTTTTCTTCCACATTCTAAACTTGATCTGGAAACTGTTTGTTTTACTTAACATTTGAAATAAGTCGTTGATAAAATACACCAAAGACAACCAGACTGGCTTAGATTGCCACTATTCTAGGGTATGGGCATAATGGTATTAGCTGAAAAGAAATCTTCCTACTTACATTTCTGTTTATACAGGGGTATTTCTCACTGTGTTGGATTATTTCATTATTTTACCTTTTATATTACCTGAAGAGTAGGAAAATATTTCTATTTCACATATAAGGTACAGTGCACCCTAGGTCATTTGACCCAAATCATTAAACAACAGAATAAGGTAAAAATCCCCTTGGAGATCAGAGAAGCATTGTGCTTAGAGCACAGAGCAAGCTACACAAAGCACCTTAAATTTACAGAATTTCTCCTGCAGGTAGGCTAGATAGGGAAGSCGCATCTCCAGAGAGACATGGAGTGCACGAGGCCGGGCCAGAGGCCCGTGGAGGGTGACAGGCTTTCTATTCGTGCTCCCTTTGCTGGATTTTGCTGCGCAATTGTCACGGCTGCTTCCCCCATAAACCTCCCCTAAAGCCCCCTCCAGCATCCCCTGGCTGCTGCTGTCTCCTCGTTGTCTCCCCCCCACCACCTCTTTGCCAGCTCTTTCTGGAAGATGCAGCTGCATTACCAGTGTACTCTGGCAATATTCTTGGTGTTTGAAACAACTCTGGATATTTAAAAAAAGTTTAGTTTTTAGTATTGGGAAAACAAATGCTTCAGATGCAACCCAGTAAAATTGTTTTAAAATAACATAYCCATATAGTCGTATAGCAACATACAGGGCAATAGGCTTCTAAAGAAGAACATCTTTTATTTAAAAGACAAAGGGTCACAGGAAACTAAAAATGTTTTAAAATGTTACACCTTTAGTATCTCCAGTGAATAGTTTTACTTTATGAAGCAGAACTTGGTAACTRCTGTCACTTTTATTTCTATCCCTTAGGCTACTCAATATAGTTAATCATAATTTTTTAAGAAAGCATGTTTCTTTTGATGTTTTACATTACAAATTATATTATTGCAAAAAAAATTGTATGGTATCAGAAAATGCTTCAGAGTCCTTTGTGTCCTTCCTTCTCCTCTCTTTTGATTCATAATACTAGAATGTTTTTGTGAAAACTCTTGAACTTAGAGAATGTGAAATCTAATGCTTCTTGTAAATCAGTTTACCAGTTTTCTCTTCCTATCTCACCTTTGAAACTAGATTCCTCCCTTTCCAGCATTTTAATGCTTGAGAGAAATATAACAATTATAGTCAATTCATTATTTTTCATTGTATTTTGAATAGCATCAATTTCTCTCCTTAACACACTGAAAAGAGAAACTTCCTCAGTTAGGTACATTGTGTTAAAGAAACTGCTGATAATCATTTTGTCTGCAGAGAGGTTAAGCTCCCAAATTCACATTGTGTTGAAATGCAATTTCAACATTACTTGTAGATGCTGTTTCTAATAACTATTGTAGCAATTACTTCAAATCTAGGGAAGACATTTCCAGAACAGGTTTCCTATACCTAGACATATTTCCATTCCCTTGTAACACAGATTTAGATCCATTGCACACAGATTCTAACCAAATTGCACAGAAGCAATTTGTAATCATTTTCTGCTCAAAGACCTTCCAGACGCTCCAGGTATCMATGGGAAATAGGCAAGTCTGGGCAAGAAGGAGGACAGCAGTGTGTGCACGTGGCTCTTTCAGATGTTTTAGTGGCTAAACAGCACTATGGCAGGTGATTAATTTTCAGCCTTTCCTTGCTACAGGAAGCTACACAGATTCCCGCGGACGACTCTGGCATTTCAAAGCTTGTTCAGCAGGAGCAGGTATGCCTAGATTTTCCAAATCATGTCTCCCTTCTACAAGTTTAAACTAATAGGACTCTCATCTTCACAGCCAGACCTGTATTATAAGATACAAGGCTACACTAGGTAACKTAATGAAAGGTTTTCATCTATAACTGTTGGAGGCAGATTTACAAAGTTGTTCTGTCAGTTATTGTTATTTACCCTCTAAAGCTCACGATATTTCTTCARAATAGTTCTGAAGAAATATATTTTGAAGAATAGATAAACAATTTTTTTTTACTTTCTATGTACAGCAAATGTTTTCAAATCCCTTTTTTCTGCCAGCCTCTATGACTTATCAGAGAAATACGCAAAAATCATAAAGCTTACTCATGTATGAGTATTTTACCTTCATTTTCTATAGTAGATGACTCTCCAATTTTTCTGCTATAGGTAAGGACTTATTAGCATTTTCACTATAAACCTTAATTTCTCAGGCAAAAGATATCAGCTGTTACTACTCACATACCTGAAACTAAAGCAGATTTTCAGCCATGAATATATTTTAGTGCATTATTAAGACATTTTGAATGGTTGATTGGTGAGGAAAAACTATTTTATCTAAGAACAAGATATACTGATTCAGATTCAGTGAAATGCCTAGATCACTAAAAGGTTTTCCAGAATTTTATTTTGTTAAAGTTTTATTTGTAGTATAAAAGCATCCTTTTAAATTATTTTTTAACTAAATAAACTTGGACTATAATTGTGACTAAAACTACAGGAAAAATATTCAGTGATTCTTAAAAATTTTAAGGACTAGAAAGGACAATCTAAATATTCATCTGATGCAAGATCGTGTCTCTGACAGGGACAAGACAAGATACTTCTAGAGCTCAATACTGCCCATTTCATCRTGCATGGAGACCTTTGCAAACATTCAGTGTCAGAGGTACTTATTTCACTGTAAAATATTTTTTAAATCCTCAGAAGAGTTAATTCATTGCTGTATTGAGAATGACAATAGCAAAACTGTTACTATGCTGCTTACTTTCCAGAAACCAAGCTGAGTGTCCAGTCTTCTTATAGTATAGAGGAAAAAGGGAAAACAGGATCCTCAGCACTTGCCACAGTTTACTCTAATGAAGAATAGCTAATGAAGAATATTCAGAAGAGAGATATAACTTGGAATTCATGAAGCTGGTGGGMCCAAGTGAGAATCTCTCTTCTCCTGAGAGGTGATTGCCTTTCCTCAACATCCTCAGAAGGATGCTGATCTGTCTGGTAAGTCCTCAAAGCAGTCACCAATATGCAGAGTCAAAAAAGAGAAAATGACAACGGGAAAGAAATTGCCTGAGAGCATGTAATAATTCATTGATCTTACTATTCTTACAAGACTGGAAAGGACTATCTCAGTCAGAGTCCCATTCACTACTAGACTAGGTAGCCATGTACTCCTTACATGAAAGGGAATCCCTGTTTTGAAARAAATGAGGAAACATTCTCTTTCATTAGAAGGCTGCTCAGTAGCTTTGATGATTAGAAACTGTCTAATTTCGACCTTAATAATGTGTACTTGTTTGCTTTCATGTCAAGATCTTTTGCTTATTTGARGTGGCTCTTTTGTCTTCCTGCTGTTAACCCTTCATTCAAGACAAGTTTTATTTTCCTAGATCCTTTGATTTCCTCTCATATTTTAACCTTTCCTTTCCCATAGATTGGTTACCGTAGCTCTTCTCTGTTCTCCTTCCATTTGGGAGTGGCAGTATATCAGTGCCTCAGGGAATGGTATTAAGGTCTCCCTTTTCATAAAGGTAATGTCAGTGTGACCTGAGCTTGGAGGAGAGGCCTGGGCTCATGATCCTCCTGTGAACATGCCAAGTGAGTTGGAGTCTGTTGGACTTATTCTATTTTGCATATTTAATTGTTTTCATGGAGCAGAGATTTTAATTTTAGTATATCACATCGTAGAACTGGACGCAAGATGCCCTAACCAGTAGCAGGATGAGTAACTCAAAAAAAAAAAAAAAAAAAAAGTCTATCTAAATCCTTTTAGATCCATTTTGAATGTTTCTTATAGCTTATGACAGCCATTGGCTAATATGACTACAATACTTATGTCACCCACAGGTCTTAGGCTCTCTGTTGGGTTCAGTACATGTGTAACTGCTGATACATTTGAGGGTTGGCTTAAAGGGAAATACTAGATCCACCAGTAGCCAATATCTTTGTGGTCAGGAGACCAGTTTGTTGGAATATGGAAGACCTATGTATGTTTATACAGCAAAGATTTGAACCTTTATTTCTCTAATACTGCATGAGAGATCTTACTGTCAAGTGCACAATAAATATGTGGGAAGCTTGCCTAAGGGATTACCCGCATAGAAGTGCAAATACCTATTATAAGAATCTCACTTCATGATCTCAGAGATAGATCTCCAAGAAGTTTTTGTGGATGCACCCAAGGGAAAGCTTATCTGCTTATGGAGTTGCATGATGAAATATGGCTGCCTAGGGAAGTTAGATGCCTAAATATTTAAAAAGGAGCTTCAGAACAGTTATAGTACCAATGGCATCTAGGCAACATTTAGGTACATAACAAGCCAGATACCTGCGAAACTTTCTTTGAGGATATGGGTTTACATTTGTTGGTAGATTATGATATAGGAAGTTTTAGAGGTCATAAYTTTCACAAGTGCCTGAATTTGCAAAAATTAGTTTTATAATTTCAATATTAAAACAATTTTGGCTAATTACTAAGGTCTGGACCAGTGATTTTAATCATGCAGCTGGCCTTTAAAGCGATTTGTGGGTATTAGTCCTTAGAATGAATTAAGGCTGCAATTTAGATGGAGATTTTCTACCTTTGTGTGTTTTGTGTGTGTTGTCTCAGCATGCTACCTCTTCAATATTTTAATGCTTAAAATTTAAAACTCCCAATATAATTCTTTGCTGGTGTTTCCAAGTCAGCGAATCAGCAGCACAAGACATGTTATACAGGGAATATTTCATGAACACAATCAAAGCCCCTTAGCATCCTTCTTTTTTAGATTTATTCAGGCTTACTTTGCCAGGTGTGGACCAAATGACACATTGTACACCTTGGAGACTCTTTTGCAACTTCTGCTCAGGCTGGAGAATGCCATCTGTTCTGTTAAGGATAATTAACAACCAGGAAAGTATTCCAAGCAGTTTTTGTCCAATCTGAAAGCCAAAATTAATACATTACTATAATTAATTGTTTTTGGTTCTTTCTTTTTTTTTCTCTCATTCAACCAGCATAACTTTAATCAGCAGCCAGTTGAGGAAAACTCTATGGGACCCAGAGGCAGAGGAGCTCATTAAATCATATAAGGAGCACTTAYACGTTCAACTGATGACAAAAGTTGTATGCTGTTACAGCAGTGAAATGTCTTCGGCATTGCAGTATAAATTATTCTGTATTGCATTTTAATGATCAAGGAGGAAAGAAGTTTATCCTATGTGGAAAAAAGAAAAATAAGGAGACTATAAATTATGTCTGAAGAACTAGCAAACATATTCACAGAGCATTCAAAATCACACTTATATTATTGAATTACATCTGTAGAACATGAATTTAAAAACTCTATATTTACCTGTTCTGAATAATATGTTCCCACTTCCTCTACTATCTCAAGCTAAATTCTCTAGTAAGCGCCATATCACCTTCAAGTTGCACACAGTCAACTTTGTATGTGGAAATCACATACATTAACTGATGTGTTTTAAAAAGTATATTTCAGGTGGTTTCAGATTATTACCTGAATATAGTGTTGTCAATACTTTAGCATCTCAAAGCTGGAAGACTTGAGCTTTAAAATTCTAGCATGATATTTATGCTTGTGTTAGCAATCAAAATGATATCTAAAAATCTATGGACCCTGAAGATGCATAAACAAGAATCCTCGTTTACAATACTAAAAGCCATTTGTTAAGAATCTCTTAAGATCCAAGACTGAGTAAGGATGAGGGATATTATACTGTTTATGCATACCAAATACTCAGTTTATGCTAGACAAATTAAGTTTTGCATCATTTTATTTCTTTGCCAAGGAAGCAGGCAACTTCCTCTAAGTTATCTTGTAACGCACACATAAGCACATTTAAGCATTTAAAACACTTGAATCATGAATAGTACTTCAGAGTAAAAGAAGGCAGAATAATTATCCATTCAGTTACAGTCAATTTAATAGCAAAACTTATTTCAGTAAGTTTTTTTTGCTTATTTATTAATTTCAGTTAAGGCTGCAATACAGTAGATCTCAAATGGAAAATTTTAAACATCCAAGAAATTCTATCTAAGCCTATTGAATAATTTGTCTGATTATAGTTAAATATATTACCTATTTCAACCTCAAAACGTATCAAGAAAAGATTTGCTAAGTGTGATTGTTGTAGTAAGTTCATCAATCAATAATGAWGTAATTTGGATATACAGATAGTTGTTGCTTTATTTTCATGAATGTGGGGTTCATATGGGAAATTTTCTCTTCTGAAAATCTTTTTGTCTTTAAAAAAATCATAATAACATTGGTGAATGGACTCCTTTACATTCACTAATGTTATGTCTATAACTGGCCTAGAGTTAGCCTAGTTGTTTATACTTACCTAAATGTTTGTAGATTCAAAAAAAAAAAAAAAAAAAGACACCCAAAACAAAACACAACGTGCCAATCAGAAATACTATCATATTTATTATATTTCCTAATGTTCTCCAAAAATACCATATACAATCATTTGTTTATAGGCAGTAAATCTCCATGTATAAAAAAGATAAAGTAGCTTAGAAATGTAGACTGTCATTACCAAGTATAAACAATGAAATAAGACATCTGGACTTCTAGAAAAGCTAAAATATTCTAAAAAATTTAGTGTCTGAAAGTCTTTCAGAAATAAAAATACAATGGAAAAGATTCCCAAACAAGTTGTTTACATTTAAATTTTCCAATTTCACAAGAAGCAGTTGGAAGATAGGGAGTAGAAAGTATTTGAACCTTTTGAGCAAATAGCAAAAAATTAAATAGGAGCATCATGATTGAAGCCCTTGATGCTAGATGTAGAGCCAAGGTATTCAGAGGTAACCAGGAGAGCTGTAATGTAAATGAGAGTTGAACATCAGTGAATGAAATAGGTCATCATTTATGCAAAATATAAACTTACACTTTTACCATTTTATCTATCCAGTGGACTGAGTCCATTCCCTCAAAGAAATTCATTCTGATTAAACAGACAGGAGACTATTGTAGAAGACAAAGAGAGAGCCAAGGAACTAGGAGGCGATCTTGACAGCTCTCTCTTTCCAGTTCGTGAGAGAAGAGAAAAAASCTTGACTAGTTGGTGATTGCCCTATTTGTTACCAACTTATCTCCTTCCTTTAGTTAGCAAATCATATACAAACCACTCAAGCCAGGCTTGATTGTCTTTGATTGTATCCATTATTCATGGCTGTTCACTAGAAAATTTAGATGAATATTTTTCAGAGGTGGCTTGTTGACCTCAGTTATTCACTATGGGTCATATGTAGTATGACTTCAGTCACATGTTGTTGTTTCTGCTCTATGAATGGGTAACTATTCTRCTATGAAAATCATGCAATGAATTCCTGGAGTCAGATGTTGATGACTGTCATTTGTACTGAGGTGGGTTTCATTTTCAGATTCACTATCATCCATTTCTATGATTATAGGGCAGTTSACTAAAGATGAATTTAAAATGAATATTGATGATCCACCAGTTAGAAAGTAAAAAAGTACATTTACTGAACAATCAGRTAAGTTGGACTTTTCTTTAAATTTGTGCAGAACTTTGAAATCTTCCCATAGTAGCTTTTCACATGGGCTGGGAGGTATGAATTAAGCAAAAATGTTCCTGTGCATAACCCCACAAAAATATGTTACTGTTTGTTTAGAATTTGATGTTGATATTTTTCTCTTTTTGACTTACAAATATAAGTTCTGATAGGTGTAGTAATACAAACCAAGAGCACCAGCTTAATTTGTGAACCCCCAAGCTTCACAGTCACACTGGCAGACCTATCCCAGAATTGTAAATACTGGGACAGCACCACCAGATGGACTRTTTCAAGTGCAAGATCAAGGTGTTTTGGGGGTGCCTTATCACTAGGAATTCAGGAGAGATTCTGTCAAAATCTGGCCTGCTCTTAGACTAAAATGTGCCGAGCCCCACAGGCTCAAAGACATCTGACACTTTTATGACAAAATTTATCTTTTTTTTCTGGAAGATTTTCATCAGAACAGTTCTGCTTTTAGGCTCAAATTTTTCCTATTTTCTACAAGATCAGTGATCACCAGAGCCCACYGGCTTCTTATGAAGTATTGAGAAGACAGATGCCTTCTGCCATTCCACTGACAATTTCTCTCCCTTGGTGACACAACATTGCCCTACATATGCAGAGCAGTGTCCAGTCACTTCACACAAGATAGTGTGYAGCAAACAAGACTAAACTGGAACAAAACATGGTAACTCCAAAGTGATTTTGTTTTGGTCTATATTATGTATGGAATATTTTAATGACAACTTAAAAATTATAATTTGTGGTATAGTAGATTAAAAAGAGAGGCATTTTGGAGTTTCAAAGAAACAAGCAGTCCATATAATTAATTTTATGGCTCTTTTTTTGATATAGCCATAGACAATGATATAGTATGACATTGCGATGGATTGTATGTGATACTGAGCAACCACAGCCTATGTATGCTTGATATGTAATTGTTAATGCTCAATACTAGAGAAAGATGTAAAGTGATATTACCACAGGGAAAGTGAATAAGCCTGTGGGACCATGTCATTTTTTGATTTTCAGTCATGTTGAGGAGTGTATGTGGATCATCTCTTCATTAGTTAACTAAATTGAAATGTTTACTGTGGAAAAGGTTAATTATCCTTTTCAAATTATTTTGTCACATAAATACAAAACAAATTAACAGCAGACACTAAACAGCATAAAGTAGAAAGTAATWCTAAGAAACAATGTTTGATCAAGATTTTAGAATTTGATTAAGATACTWTTAAAAACACAAATTGACCCAACTGAAAGTCTATTGCACATTGACTAATACTAAGGAAGAAAAAAGACACTAAAAGGAAACAGTTCACCATACATGCAAAAATTTATGAACTTCTAATCTACAAGAATGTTGTTCAAATAAGAATTCTTTCCAAGTGTGAACAGGAAGTCATCCAATCCGAACAAACTAATTTGAATCAAATGATCATCACTGGAAATAGCCAATTATGTGTGCTAACCAATAACATAAGCAGACAAATTCGTTGAAATAACCATGACTCGAACTCTCAGTTCCAGACTGTTCATTTATCCTATGATTCCCAAAGAACTTGCTCACAGCAGATTCAGTTTTACAAAAGATGTGAGAAGTAAGACTCTTAGCAGTCAGAATGCCATGCATACCTCTAACTTGCCCATGACTGTAACATTCTCCTATTCTGCTTTTCTAATGTATTTATTAAAAGGAGCACTTCAGAAMAGTTTCTCTAGCTAAAGACAGAACTGTTGCTGTTGCAACAATACCCAGAGTTMGGGTGAGGTCAGGAGCCCGCAACACCGCCCGCCCCTGGGCCACACCACACTGACTCCMTMAGGAGGATGCGGCAAATGGCGTTTATTGCGTCGTTACAATTCCTTATATACGCGCTCGCGCTGTCTTTTCCTGTCTTAGCCCTGCCTCGTCGTGACGTCACATCCCGTGATCTTCCGCAACGCCCCGTTTCGCCTACCCCACAGAACAAAGAAAGGATTTTCACCATAATAGGAAGACTGACAATGCTGAACTCTCTTTTAATCAGTACTGGTATGTACAGATACAGTAAAGCATCTTTTGGGTTTTGGCATTCCTTTTATTCTGCAACCATAAACATGTACTAATGGCACTTTAGCATATTAGCCCACATTACTGTTATCATTTGTAATAGCTGCGTTACTATTGCAACAGGGGCTAAAAGTCGTGGTCAGTAAAGATATGGTTTATGCACTAAAATTAATTAAAATTGATATCTGTCAGGACATACTTGGACTCCATGGTGAAGATTCCCATTTTTTTGCATATAATTCTTATTGAAGGTTGTAGCTGTCTGGTGCATGTACAATCTCAGCTTTTAAACAAATCATTGGGAACTGGATCACCATCATAGTGGCATTTCATTATGTTTTTTCCATGTTGGATGTGCACTGATTTGTATAATTAGTATCTACCTTACTTTCACTACATAACACATGCTTTGATAAACCTATTTCTGCCCATCTATTAATAATGACAACACAATATAACATGAATAGTACAGAGTAAGCCTACTTAAATAATAAAATTAATTAAATAAATTATTAAACAACATGATGCTTTGCATCTTTAATAAATTACATACTCACTGATTTCATTGACACTTTCATCAGTTCCACTAATTAGCTTGTTTCTATATGCATTGACTCTTTTCATTGACCTTACCAGAATGCTACCAACTCATTTAGTATCTTAATAGACCATACATTCAATTGCTCAGTAATTTGTTCAACCTGTAAGGCATTGCTACCACTATTTGACATTATTGCCCAGTTTATGTACTCCACATAACAAATTCTCTTTACTTTTAACAAACACTAATCAAATGGCAAAGGCATTCTGGCAGTGTGCTTCGAATATTAAAGATTTATGTCAACAAGATTAACTTTTATAATCCTTGTTTGCATGGTATTTAGACATCATGTAGATTAATGGGTCTCGCTGCTACAGCTGTAGATCTTTGAAGTCCCTGCACAGTGAACTTTATTTTCCTTTGGCTTTAACTAATTGAAGATAACTGCTCTACATAACTGCTCACAGTATTATCAGTGAAAACTCCCAGAGCTAGATGAGGGAAGAGTCCTTGTTTGTCATGGATTTGTGTGATTTAGTTCAATGATGTAATTGGTAGATATGAACTACACCACAACTTTAAGAAAACACAGTAGCAATCTGAAAAGTACTGTCAGAACAAAAAGCAAAACGAAGCAGTACTTTCTCAGATTTACTGCAGCCACTTAACAGCTAGAGCATCTATCACTGAGGACATCTCATTGGTAAAGATATGTGATGTGATGACAAGGAGCATTATAGAGCTGAATGAAAATAGCTTTAAACATAAAATTGTTTAAGAAAATGGAAATCTCTTTCTATAGTATTTAGCATTAAAGTAAGTAGGAGAAAATACATTTTTTTCCAACACAACCATGGACTATTATTGTATCCAATCTAATGCTTGTTTCATAAGTGCTTCATCAAAAAACATCCATATCTAATTAAGTTAGAAATGGCTATAGTTCTACTATAGTTCTACCTTTTAAYAGTGTGCAAAGCAACAATAAGTAAAGGTAACTTAATTTCATTTATCACAGCCTAAAAGAATACATGTGAACTCTTAACCATAGTTAAACTTGAAGAATTTTTTTTAAAGCCATTGTAACTTGAGTGCTGGGTCACAGTTTCACAGATAGATTCATGCATGGCTTGTAATCACAATAAAAGAAATCTCTGTAAATAGTCCCATCTAGGACAGGATGTTTTTATTATCACTGGTATGATAAACTACGCCTTATTGTCTTGTTTTATCATCCAACTGTTATGTCTTGTGAAAAGTCTTTTTTTTCCAGATTAAAGAACATGTAAAAGCTGGAAACGTCCTAGTGGAACGTCCTGTTTTCCTAGCTGGAAACACCGGCTGCCCTTCTAACCCAATATTTTGTCTCCGGCAGATGTAATAGGAAATATCACTCAAGGAGAACCTGTCCAATATTTATGGTCTATTCTATCTTAATACTTTAATGGCCATAATTTTTAGATTCCCGCCTAWTCACTTTGCTCTCTGCCTAATTGCTCTATAGATCTGACAATTTATTATCAACAGGGTCTTTTTGTAAGTGAATATTTTCAGTCCATAGTAAAGTCACATGTTAACTTTTGAACTGAACATCCTATGCCTCTCTCTCTCTCTTCCTCTCTAACATCTTTTTCATATTCCTTCATCTAGTTATTTTTAATTTTCAAAAATCTCTTAAGCGTTAGATTTCAGCTTTAGACCCCAATAAGGGATGCAGTCATGGCTTCATTGATGTTATTGAAAAAGGTAACACCACCTATTTCTTCCTTATATTCTCCTGTTTATTTAGCTAAGGCTCTTATTAGTCCGCTGAGCTCTGGCATCATACAGGGAGTTCATGTTCAGCTAGTTATCTGCTACCACCTCTCAGCTAGCCCTTTCCAAAGGCACAGCATGACTCATGGCTTCATTCCTGTGTCCAAGTCTGTTCTGCTTCTGCAGCATTCATCTATGGACTACAATATAACCATGGAATGCAGAACAACTTGGATTTTCTACATGAGGTGTATGTATTTATAGCACATTTAAGCTTCCTCTAGCTAAAGGGATTATTTACCCACACTGGCTAATTTCCTCTGTCTTTAAAACAAAATTGGTTAAGGGGTAGTTGCCTTTTGTGAGCTAGATGCTATTTTATTGTTCCAGAATCTAACTGTTAATCATTTTCRATTTTTGTACTGTGGCATATTAACCTAAGACAGCAGAAAGGTATCTCTTCTTCAAGGCACAGAGACATCTTTGCATATGCCACATTGATCTTTTAGTTCCATAGAAGCCACAGATATTTCCCAGAATCCTGCTCAATTCAAAGAAAAGATCTGTAAATACAATAATTATTGGACTTAATTGTTAATCGTTTCTTTTGCTAAAACAGAAACAAAAAAGATTAAGCAGATATGCATTGTTATTTTAACTGCATGTTTCAAAAGTAAACAGATAAGTGTTTAGAAATGAAGGAAATACAGATTTTCAAGGTAAAAACAGTAATTAATGGGTATTGTAATATTGCATATTAAGATATGCAATATACAAAGATATGCCTAATAACATTACTCCTTAGTGTTAAAATTGACCCTTACTAAAATATCTTGTCACTTTGAGTTCATAATCCCATAAAGTCATCAGTCAGACTATGTTGCTTAGATGTGACTTTTTCCACTGTTTTCCTTGCTTTCARTGTCTTATCTTCAAATGTCCTCTCTCTATATTGCATTGCCTACATCTCTGCACCTATTTCTTTCCACTTCCTGGCTGTCTTAATTCACTCTGCTAAAGAAGCCTTCTGTTTACGACTCTTAGTGACTTTTTTTTGTCAGTCCATCTGCAGTACCCTATACCAGGAAGATAATAGTGCAGAAATGTGCAGTCCATCACAGACCTGACAAGGTGATTTGGCAGACTCTGTCAAGATTTAGGGTAGAGGTGTGCGGTGAAAGAGCCTGGTATTGGTATTTCCACTTTCAGAAGTTATTCCTCAGCAACTTACCTGTTGCTGCCTGGAAGCGTTCTGCAGTGAACTTGACATCAAACAGGACTGGCCTCCTGCATTTTCTTCATGATTTCCTTTGTGGCAGTAAGAGGGAGAAATGTTGGGAAGGAAGCAGATGATGAAAGGAGCTGTCAGCCCATGAACCTTCCTTCTCCCATTTCCTCAGTGTCTCTTCTAGCTGCATAATAACTACAGGAGCTGATGGTAGAGGCAACAGTGGCAGAGACCACACCTGCATGGGGCACCTCATGACCAGATGGGCATCCTTTGCTACAGCTTTAATTTTAACTTTGTCACCAGGCATTCTTCCTTTCTGTTAAATCATTGAGGAGATGGTAGGACTGAATCTCTGTAAAGGTTAGTCATGATAAATTTGTCCTTCTGTCCAATAGCAACTGCAGGCTACCAACACTGAATCAAACTCCTGATCCAGCTGCTTTCATAGTTTCCAGAGAAGACACAGAACTTTCTTAACAAAAGCAGGGAAATACTTTCTCATATCTAACACCTGTCCCACGTTCTTCACTTCCTTGAGGATAGTAAAATCTGAAATAACACTTCTGCATGTATGAGCAATTTAAATCAATGGATAGGAGTCTTAAAGCACTACTAGCATTTGTATATACTGCCTATCCCAGCTGATATTTCTTTTCATCAATCAACTTCTTTTCCTTTATCTCCCTTATATGCTCCTTATATCATGCTAGTGTGACACAGAGAAAGTTCCCTCTCTCTCTCAGATGGAGATAATTCTATTGAGTTATGAAATATTTAATATTATGTATCAAGAATGTAATTTCTAACTTGATCTTTAATTCTATTTAGATTCTATAGATAGTTGAAGGATATAAAAAAAAGCAACATACTGAATTTAAGAAGATATCCTTTCATTTGCTTTCTTTTGTTAGCAACTTCACATTTTTGTAAGCCATAACAAGCTCTCCTATTGAACAGTACTAACTGAACTGGTAATTAGGATGCTAGAAATACTGAAGTGAGTGCAGTACAATTTCAGTTGTGAAACCTGCTCCAGCTGTAGCAGTGGAATTCCTGTATGAGCAGGGGTTGCTGCATTATATTACACTAAAAGGAACTTGAAGCTAGTCTTGTCAACAAGCTTTTTTGAAAAGAAAAAAAAATTTAATATATCTGTATGGGAAAGCTAGAAGGGTATAAAGGGTGGAAAGGCATCATATGTCTTATTATCCTGTGTAATATTTGTCTGTTGTATCCATATTCATCCTCTATCTTATACTTTGACTGTAAGCTTCTATATATATGCACCTTTCTGGTGTATCTTCACTCTATAATCAAGAATGTAGACATTACTAGTGACAGACTGTGCTGAATCTTTTGCTAAGGATCTTTGGCTTCGTATAACACCTCTGAGCAAACCATGGAAGATAGGCATTGCTTCTTTGAAGGGGTGAATTTCTAACTCCTCTCACTCTAGAATGGACATTTATGGGTCGTGTTCCATGGCTCCACATTTTTCTCCAAAGTGCTTTTGATGAAGACTTTGCCTTACTAAAACAAGATAACCAGAAGTGAATTGCAATATGGCAGGTAASACTTTCCCAGAGAAGCATTTATTGTTCTCCTGATCAGTTTGCCCAGGCCGAACTATGGGAAAGTCTCTCTCAGCAAGGGTAGACATCCATATCTCACTATATATATTAGAGTAGACTGCTGTATCTCCTTGTTATCTATATTCTCCAGTTCCTTTCCCATTTTTATTAAAAAACAGTCTTTTTCTCTCTGGTTCACTTGATTCATAATCTCAGTCAGTGCTGAAGGTGGCAGAATAATCCAAATCACTGGGGAGTCTGTTGCCATTACTACAGGAATTTTTAATTCCTCTGAGTCCAGTCAGCATTGACCTAGGTGGCTACGTAAAGGCAGACACACCTGGAGTCCTCCAGCCTCCAACACACAGTAAGCAGTGTGAGCAATACTGTAAGCTTACTGTAAGCATCACAAAGTGATATAAGGCGAGATATCACATAAAGTTTACATAGCATTCCCACTTACCAAAATATGAATAGTTGTTCTTAATAATAAAAAGTCCTCATAAGAAACATCACTTAATTAATTTGAAGGCTGCAGCTGATGAGAGAGCCCTTCTAAGGATGGTTTGGCTGCAGGAGAGCTCTGAGATCTTGGAAAGCAAGTGCACAGAGGCAAAGGAATGAATGTGGATCGGAAAAGGGAATAGAGGCAAGACCACCCTCCCTGGACCCCAAAACTGCTACTCACACAGTGCATGGATTTTAGATGTTCAAATATTGCACAATCTGTCTGGTAAATGATGCCCCTAACTAATCCATATTTAGTGTTATATTCAGTGAAGGCATTAATTGCAGTCATCATGGAAGTGATGAGAAATAAGTTTTAACTATTCAGTTTGTCTTCAGTTGTTGTCTGTGCAGGGGGAGGCTTTGAAAATTTCTGCTCATTAGCAGCATTGAAAGAGAAGAAAGTRTTCATCTTTCAATGTAGCCCCAAAACCAATTAAAATAAAATAACAGCTAAGATTGGGTAATTACAGAGAGTTTTTAATCCTATCTTCAGAAAAAAATTCCTTTTAAATCCTCATAGTAGCAATGAGTTTAATTTTGATGTCTGCATTGCCTTTTTCAATAGTGACTAATTCTTTTTTTTTTTCTTAAAAGATGATGAAAAAAATCTCGGATACCATCATAATAAGTACACAGAGATATCTTTCTGCAGACATTTCTTTATTAGCCTTTATCTTCATAATCTCATTGAAGGCAAAGTACTACTGAATTTCAACTGAAAATGGACACTGAACACTCTTAAAATTCACGATGCAATTCTCACTGAATAGAGACCATTTATACATTTTTATCCATTTTCCTCATCTTTCTACTATCACTCTTCTTGATATGCAATGTGGATTGTATATTCATATGCATTATCTCTTATGAAAATAGTACAGAATTATTGGAACTGGACTAGAAACAGTATTTCCTTGCTTCTGCAGAATGAGAATATAATTTTGAGTGTGTAACATAGTATTTGGTTTTGAAAGTTAAAAATAAAATTCTTCCTTTATTTCTATGAAAGTATTAATGTTGKACTGTCAGGAAAGATTACTGTCCAGAACTGAGCAGCTGTGTGATTTATTCTCAGCAGATACACCATAACATTTGATTATTAAAGAAAGATAGAGCTTCTAGTGATGGAGCATTAGCTTTACTTTAAACATATTTTCTCATTCYTCTTCTTTCTTTTTCGTTCTTCGAGCTTATATATCATCAAAGAAATAGAAACAGAAATAAACATTTGTAGACTTTGTTTATACAGAATAAATGTTATTGTAAAAGTAAAAATGCATATTAGTAATAATTTCATCAAGACCTATGATAAGATATAAAATAAATAAACTGGTTTAATCATTTTAGACAAAAATCTGTTCCATCTTATGCAGTATGTTGACTATGAAAAATAATGTCATGAAAGTTATTTCAGTGTCTTTTCAAGGATAATTCATCYCTTATATCAAATGAAATTAGTACTTTTCTTTGACATTGGTTTCAGAATTAACATATTTTAATGCATTCATTATGGGTCCTGAAATTCACAGAATCTATATCACTTAAAAGCTCATAAATATGAATAATTCTTTTTTCCATTAGGCTTGTTTGACTATTGTCTTTGTAGGTGATAACAAAAAATGAAATATCCATCAATGTATCAATCTTGTGAAATTACTGCTATATTACTAGAAAATAACATTAACAATAAATTGTAATTCATATAATTAAAAAAATAATTTCCAAAGATAGAGAGTTGATAGTATACTTAATACCTCTGCAAAACAAGTTAGACTACAAATTTAGATAGGATTCCTATCTTGAAGACTATAGGAAGAGGTTTGAGATTAAAATCCAGAGAATTAATTCCAAATACTTGGAAAAAGTAATATTCCAAAGTTCCACTCCTGGTAAAGCATTTTGATTGGAGAAAGTCCTCAGCAAATTTTATCAAAAAAAGTCTGGAGCCGTAAAAATATCTCCATAGAAGGWGTCTGTCAGAAGTCTTGTATATGTTTCAGTCAAACTGTAAAATGAGACATTTCCTGAAATGACTAAAATATTGCCTATTTCTTTAATAGATGAAAATTATAGGTAGATCTTATTATGTAGAGTCATTGGAAATAATAATGCAAAAGAACACATAAAACTGTTATCACTAGCAAGTCTCTATATTTACTTCTGAACTACAGAGAAATACATACCACTTTATAGAATGGTTATTTAGTCTCACATTTGAGACTGTTTCCTGAAGTATTTACATGCAATAGTTGCTTCACAGAGTGACCAGTTTTCATAGAATCATAGAATCAGTAAGGTCGGAAGGGACCTCTGGAGATCATCTAGTCCAAMCTCCCTGCTCAGCAGGGTCACTTAGAGCATGGTAGACAGGGTTGCATCCAGGTGGGCCTTRAAKATCTACACAGAARAAAACTCCACAACCTCTCTGGGCAACCTGGGCCAGTGCTCATCACTCTCACAGGGAGGAAATTCCCCCTCACGTTCAGGCGGAACTTCCTGTGCTTCAATTTCTGCCCATTGCCTCTTGTCCTGTCACACRGGACARCTGAAAAGAGTTTRTCCTCACCCCCTTGACACCCTCCCTTCAGGTACTTGTACACATTGATAAGATCCCCCCTCAGTCTTCTCTTCCCCAGGCGGAAGAGTTCCAGCTCTCGCAGCCATTCTTCACAGGGCAGATGCTCCAGCCCTCTGATCGTCTAACAAAACGGTTTTCATACATGCTACAGAGTGGGTGAGGCAGAGGTATTCTCAGTCTTCTTGACTTTGCATTTCTTTGCTGAGACTCATATCCATAGAATCAGTCTCTTTTGTTACCTCATGTTTCTCCAAGGTTTTGGAGAATACCTTGGAAGGTGACAGGAAGACCATTCTTCCTAAGGCCAGTGTCACCAGCTCCTGCAGCTGTCTCTAGTACCTTCTTCTGTCATAAYCCACTCAGCAGAAGAGGAGTTAAAAATGTCTTCTGAGCCCCATGGCACCAACTTGGAACCTTTGTCCTTAGATATTCCGTGACATCACAGATTTAAAGATGAATTCTTTGACTCTCGCCTTCCTCTCCCCTCGACAAAAAGAAAGGAAATAAACCTAATGTAGGTGCAAAGTGGCTCAAAGGTCTAAAAAGGAGAGGTTTTCACTAACAGAAAGAAAGAAATTTCTTCTTAAATAAAGTATCCAGAAGGGAAAATAGCCAAAGGAGAYTCTATCTCCAGCTTACTGAGGGGGTGTGAATGGAGGAGCATGAAACAAAGGCCTGTGTGGCAACATTTGAACTCGATTATTATTAATCTCATCAATAAAAACATTGCTTGGGGCATTATTTCCTGTAGAAGACTCTGTTTCCCAGTAGCGGTGCAATAAATTGGTCATAATGCCAAGTTTCACARTATATGTGCAGTATATACAAAATAGATGTAGGTCTACTTACACTGAGGTTAGAAGRGACCTTAGGAGATTGTCTAGTCCAACCTTCTGCTCAAAGCAGGGTTAGCTAGAGCAGGTTGCCTAGGGCTATGTTCASTTGGGTTTTGGACATCTCCAATGATTGAGACTCCACACGTTAAAATTGTGATTTTCCAAGAAAGGGAAAGAGWGAGAGAAAAGGACAGACAGAAAGAGACACAGAAGAAGGGAGAGAAGGAGGGGGGTGACAAGAACAGACGGGAGGCAGGCACAAAACTCTGAAAAAAAGCCTAACCAAACTGGATGCATTCAATGAGCTCCATCATTAATAGTTATATGTGTTAGAAGTATCCCAATGTCTGCAGAAGACCAAAAATTGTCCTATTCCCATGAACTGCATTCTAAGGCAGAGTACTATCACGATATAAAATCAAATCAATGTTGTTCGTTAACAGGTGGATGCTAATGGAAGGAAAACTATTTCCCCAGCACAATSCTGCAGGGTTTCCCTGGCTCCTCACACCTGGTGAACAGATTTTAGGAACTGGAAAAAAAATGTGAAATACTSTACACTGAACATCAAAGAACCATAGAAGGAATTGTTGAACATGTAAGGAAGAAGGTGTGAAAATCCTCTCTATTCCATTTAAATCTAACTCCACTGGAAAGTCTGCAGCAGACTGGAAAATYAGGTGTTTTCTCAAAATGGCACGGGAAGTCAACAGCAGAGAGTCACTAGAACTCCACAACCCTGCATCTAAAACCAGTGCTTGATTTATATAACAAGATTTGATCCTGTCTGTTAAGGGAGCTTAATCTCCTTTTGTATGCTTTTTCATTAAAACCATCTTGAAAAGAAGACCAGAAGATGAAAGTCACATTTCATCTACTGAGGATCTCTTCCTCAGATAAATAAAGTATGTAATTTTGAAAGTCAATATTTACCAAAAGTTTTCACCAGACAGTCATACCTGACCTGACACAGCTCTTCAGTTTTAATTTCYTAGCTATAATAAAACATACATCAGAAGATTCAAAGTACTTTGGAAGGAAATATTTTTACTCCAACCCCATTGTTCAGCCATAGGCCTATTGGAAATACTACAAGGTGGTCACTGTTGGCAAGTTTTAKTGGTGCCTAGGTTTTCTAAGTTCATTGTATGTGCCAGTGTTCAGAGGTAAATCTAAAYCTTCTTTCTAAAGCCTGATTTATCCTTACAGTCCCATAAATGTACTCAAAAACCAAAACCAAAAAAACCCTCCAAAATATTATTATTACGAGTTTATTAAGAATCTTCTGCAAAAAATAAATGAAGAGTCATAGACATTTATTTTACTGTCTGGTTAGCCAAGTCTCAGACTTTAAGAATTCAAATAAGCTGGAAAATTATCCACAATTTTAAATGTTCATTATAGCTGATCTTCAAGAGTCTTCATCATTATTTTTTTCTGTCTTTTCTTCTTCTGTTTGAAACCTGTATGACTATTTATGTTTTRCTGTATATTATATTTTCATAAAGTCTTGATGGCTTTTTGAGCATAAAACAAACTGTTTTTCTCATAAAATTCTGTATAATTTATCTCAGCTATTCWATAGTAACACATTGCTCTCTATGGTTTATCTTTATTCTAATTGGCAACTGTAATTGATCTCATCTACAGATAAATACATTTTGAATGACTACATGAAGCCACTCTGATTTTACTGGAATAAAACCTATTGGGAACAGAATTACATTCACCTTAGGACCACAGCTTTTTCTATGTTTGTTTAGAGAAACTTCACATATACATGATAAGGCTCATATCTTTTATTGGAGGAAAGAGGATAAAACCACCATTCATTAGCTTCATATGTTCATAACTGCAGTTTTAAAAGGTGAAAAACAGCATAGAACTGTTCTCCTTGTCAACATCTCTATACAAATAAATAGCAGTTTCCCCATAAAATCAATTCCTACCATAAGTCCAGTTTTCACTTGCATTAGTTGAACATCAAAGGCCAAATATGGCATGAGCAGTCAAAACCCCTAGCCACAGACAGGGGAAGAGGCTATGCGAAGACAGATGGCATACCAGGATGAATATTATTTGCCCTCTACTCAAGATGTACATCAAAGGTAAAGCATCAGTTACAGAGGGCTCTGGCATGGTCATACCAGTATATTACATGCTCTACTGACTAAGAGATACCTRCAAGTTCCTTGGCAGCTTCCCTGGGAAAGCTTTTGTGCAGAAATTTTGTCCAGATAGGGAAAACAGGAATGACRTAGCTGAGCAGGAGGTAATGCTCTGTGGCAGGTCAAAAAAGTCAAGGGACAGAGTGGAAATCCAGATGTTTCCATCATGAACTAATCTACTGTGGAGCTATTGTGTTATACAGGCCTCTGAAAGTATTTTTCAACCATCCACCTTTCAAACTTTGCCCTGACAGCCCAGCTCTAATGATTGTGCACATTGAGCTGAAAGCATCAAGTCATAAACTATTCTGTTCTAGTGTAATGTCTTCAGAATAATCTTTGAGATTATGCTCAACAGAAATTCATTTCACTAGGAAAAAAAGATTATTTTTCTACATTCAATCTAGTTAGATTCTCTAAAATATCAATAGCTTATTCTTGGATGGTTGTTTGTGATTTTCAAGAGTCATTCTAGAATATGACTATTCTAGAAATTACAACGAGAAAAACAAAACAGCAGCTACTTAGTCCTAGTGAATAGGGTAAAAAAAAAAACGTATTTTAAAGCAACATTTCTCTTTGTGAAGCCTGAAACATTTACTGATAATTTGGGTTCTGCAGAACATGTTGCTCACACATCAAAATTGCTTTCTTACTCTTCAAAAAATTGCCTCCAGAATAGCACCCCATACAACACATTTCAAACATCAGTATCCAAATCCATTCTCTAGGCTCTTTACTTTCAGAATAGTATAAGCACATATATTTTACATTGACACCTGCCCTTCAAATTCTTGTTGCCCGAGTAGCTCTCCACTAACCCTTACGTACCTCTGCTCATACACTGTGACCCCTTGCTCTGCTCTATTTAGAGTTCCCATCTGGCACGACCCTCCGGCATCCCCTCAGACACAGCTACACCAGCACAACCACTGATGGACAGGGATAAATCCCAGCACAGAGGGCAATGCCCTGATTCCAAGCACCCTGTTCCTCYCTGAGGACTCTGAGCCAGATCCAGGCTTTCACCAGCCATCAATATCTGCAAAATTCAGCCCTGATATGTCTAATATATGATTGGACAGATGAATAGAATAAAAAAATCTAAACTGTGAGGACTATTAAATATGAAGTTTAACATCTCTGCTCCAAGAATCCCTGAACTCCGTATCAATGGATGCTAGAAAAATATTCTCAATGAATGCCATTACATTCTTTTATCATTCTTACACTCATCCCTAGGTATTTGCAGCTGACCACTGTGCAAATCTATATAAATGGACTTTTAATATGACTTAGCATTGCCATTTTTATATAACTGTTTTCTGATGGTTCTGAACTTTATTACCAATATGTTTTAGGGAACAAAACGGTCTTCTAAATTAGGTATCCGGCAGAGGGTATCCAGTTTTCATCTGGACAAGGTCATGAGACCAAGTCTAGCATGTAGCACAGCCTTTTTTGACCCTCTAGTATTATCCAGACACAGATGGACATTGGATTTTCATAATCTTCTACTTTGACCTTATAATTTGCAGACATCCTCATGCATCTTCCATGTAACTGAAGCAATTTGTTTTACTGAACCTCTTGATTTTTATTACAAAATTGAAAGATAATTGAAACTGGTGAATTTATGAGAACATTAAAGCATCCCTACATAAAGATATGCTTCCTGTCAGACTTTATTTTGGCATGTGAGTGTAGAAGATGAGACAATACTTTTGAAATAACTGTTTCTGTGTGGATAGTGTATGAGAGGTCTTTTTTTTTTTTTTTTTTTTAATAGAAAGGACAAAGAAGTCTATTTGCAGAAATATTAGCATTTGTTATAGAGTTTGGAGTACTTTTCAAATGTTATACCAGCCAGATTTAATTTATGAGTCACAATAAAACCTTTATAAAAGAAGAGAAAAAGTTTAACACTAACTTGGAGAAGGAGGTTGTTATTAGAGCTATACAAACAATAGAAATAGCGTCTTAATCCTTTTTCAGCAAAGCAGTTAAACACGTTTAACATTAGTAAAGACACACTTAAGCACTTTACTCTTTCAGAGTCATATTAATAAATTATTTCAGAAGCTCAACTCAGGCGAATATTCTTAAATCTATCCATTTATATCTGACACTTAATGTAACGTAGCAAGACATGTTATATATAATATACATGTTCTGTACATGCATATTCTGTACAATCAGAGCGGTGCCATTGTTCCACAGCATTAAAAAATAAATTTTTACTACCAGTAAGTATAGTACAAGTAGATACATGTCTTATTTTACTGCGCAAGTAGCTCTGGTTGGGTCTAAGTACTTATTTACCTTTCTTAAAATTTTTATGTGAGATGAAGGAGCTGAAATATTCTTTTTTTCTTGTGTACTTGGAGTGATTTTTCTTCAGTGAAGAAATAYCTGAGTGTAGGTACTCCTTTAAAGAGGACTAATGCCTCTTTTCCTCATTTAACCAATTAGTAGGAAGATATTATTACCTGCTCAATTTCAAACATTAATTTTATATGTTTGTAACAATAGCATGTTTTTAATATCTATCAAAACAATAAGAGTAGCATTATATATAAGATGAGGTACAGATCTCATTCAACGAAGGACTCTTCAAAAGAATCCAAGATTCCACTGCATTACACTGAACTGTCTTTATGCATATGCATTTCTAATCTTATCCTGGCAAAAAAGCTTTAAATATTGAGGTTATTAAATAGGATAACTGGAATTTTACTAAGACTATTCTTATTTGTTTTCTAAATTTCATTAGGCTTTCTTGTCTGTATTTTGCTTATAACAGTTTAAATGTTCTCTTCTTTCAAGGTGTAAATCTTCATCAAATTTAAGGTTATGAAGCCTTTCAAGGATAGCGACAGATAAAAGACAAAATATATGTACAAATATAATGAATATACAGAAAGAGAACTAATAAGCTACCAATTGCAAAGTCATCTACTTTAGACCTGACACAATTTCTGTTATTATCTACTCTATCTAGTACCTCTGTTCTTGGCTATATCAATAAATACAATCTCTGTTTTTGTTTATGCTTAATCCTCATTTTCCTCTGAAAAAAAATGTTAAGTTAAGCACTAGTTTAGCAAATCTGCCATTCTTTTATCCCTTATATCCTCGTTCAGCTACAATTTCAGTGGACCGATTTTCCTTTTTATCTTCAGTCTCCTGTAAACAGATTTGAAGAACAATTTACTATTAGCTGGAAAGCACTCTGGCATTCAACATTTAATGTATTTTTATGATCCTGATTCTCCTTTTAATTTTTGTGATCATTTTTATGTGTACTTAGCAGATGGTTTGTAGCTTGACAGCCTTCCATTAATACTTTTTTTTCTGAAGCAAAATATGCTGCTAATGTGTATTCAGGGTTTGAAGACCACCCCTTAAAACTGCAACACTCAGAAGGGAAAGTGGTAGTGTTTTTTTCTAGCAGAAAAAAGAAATCACACTCATTGAAAAAAWCTGGATCTCTATCACACACATAGAAGTATAACTAATTATATATATAATATAAATATAACTAATTATTTGTGTAATTATTCATGAGACTGTCATCAGCAGTATTTAACTGTTTCCCAACTATTTAAATAAAGTAATATCTGTAATGATGTTTTCTTTTTGTTCCCCTTACTGAGGGAAACACAGCTGGATTGCTGCGAACAGGAAATTATTAAGGGAAAAGAAGTAAAACAAATAAAAGTTGTTTTTCTTATAGGAAAGATTGAAATCCATGTGATTAATATCTCCTGCATCAGTGAGCATCAGCTTCTGTCCTCAGTGGAAGTTCTGCCCCAGAAACTCATGAACCTCTCAGAACTGGCTGACCTCTTCACTTATGCCAGCGACTATGACTGAATATAAAGAGACATGATCTCTGAAGATGCTAGAGATTATTCCACRGAGAGCTTGCAATGCGTAGACTGAATCTTTTAACTGAATTGTAGGAATATATACTTTTCCTTCTTTGTTATTTCATTCCATCTTTGGAAACAGTGATATTTTTTGTTCCAGCAATTCAAGAACAGCTGTCATCTTCYGTAGTCCAGCAATTTGCATTAAAAGGAGAGGGGGAAAGCATTGTTAACAGCAGACATATCAAAACTATCTGTTCATCAACTTTTTAAATGAGGATTTCATTGATGGTCAGGTGTATCAGTTAAAGATACCTTAGAAAAGGTGCTGTAAATTACCAAGTTTTGAAAAGTGAAACATTCGAGCATTGTRGGTATCTGTAATACAAAAAGTAGTCTTAGATTATCTTGCTAAAATTTGCTCAGATTATATAGTCACCATAATTTTAATAGTTTTTGCCTGCRGGTTTGGATATTTAAGTTCTGTATGTAGATTGGATTTGGTCAAATGCAGAAAGAATTAATTCACTAATATTATACTGAAAAAATATTCTACTGTTATATGCTAGGCTGTATTACTTGTCATTTATGACTGTTTATATATTCATGAAAATATTCATAAATCCTTAAAGCATTACAAAATTAAATATGAATGAGGGTATATTGAAAATTCACTCTAGATGTGTTTTGTTTTCCTTCACTATTCGCCATTCATCATTTTCTAGTTTTAAAAAGTTCCAGTTATGCAATTAAAGAGAAAAAATATATAATTTGATTTGTGAGACATACTATGCTCACTGAGTAGTCAACGTAAATAGTTTGCAACAAATACAAAACTGTAATATTTTTGAGAAATTACTCATCTTGTATGTGTGAATAATGAATTCATCAGCCAGAAAGAAAGGATTGGTTTGTATATTCTTTATAAACAGGGGAAAAAAGACGAAGTTCATGTAAGAATTTGTTTCCAGAGAATAATTTAGATAGCTGCACTAAGGATACTTGAATAGTTGTAGTGGAAATGTAGAAATGGAGTGAAGTGTGTTCCCCTCAGTATTATATTTGTCTGTTCAGGCACTATCACAACTTGTAAGCATGTATATATGCGTGTATACATTTATATGTRTATGCATATACACATTCAGAATATATTCACAAAATATACACACGTTCGGTTTGTATTAGTCATTTTTGTTTTCCTTGTTGCCTACTCCCAGCTGCAGCAGTGATACGATACTTAGAAAGTTCCTATTTGAGRACCTAAACGCTTCAGTTGCAAGAGACTGGTACTAAGGGACCTTTGGAACAACAACTTCAAATACATGTGTGCATATTTATAGTCATACATGTACAAAAAACAGTGTTAGTCACACAAAAAAGCAGATGGAATGTCATAAATTGTTGAAAAATTTAGAACAATGAGCAGAAGGTGAGGTGTTTGGGAGGAAGGACAGAAAACGAACACAACCTACAAGTTGTTTTCTGGTGGGCAGTTACCAATTTTTCCACTGGTTCTCACTGTTCTTTGCTATACCTGACAATCCAAAATTGCTGATGTTTGCTTAGTTATGGTTAAGAGATAGTACTCTGTAAGGGAAAATGTGATCACTTCTTTGAACAGTAACTACCCAAGTTTGTGCTTTTATAAAATCATATACCATGAAAAATAGTAACCGTTTACAAACAGCAGAGCACAGCTCAGATTAATTCWTGCTTGTGCCTTTCATATAACCAGATTAAGGAGCAGTGGCATACATTAAGGTAAYACTCTGCTATCCAGTATTCTTGGTCTTTTTCTTTTTTTCTATGACTACGTCTAATATATCTTCTTTCCATGAAAAATTTTTAAGAAACTTTGCAGAAAACCAAACTACTACAATGTATGGTAAAGGACAAACCTACTTAATCAAAGATCACTTAATTTTCTGATTTCTTTACAAGGCTTCACTGATTATAAATTAATTATTATTGCTATTCTAATTTTTCTAAGGGTGTAAAGATTCCTAGAATAATTCACCTTAAAAAAAGCCCTTTTGTGGACCTTTTTTGTATTCTTAATTTCTATTTAATGTTGYCTATTATTTCAGCACTCTACTGCACTGAATATGCCATGTTTCCTGTTTTATTTTTCCTATCCTTCAGTAAAGCCTGAAACTTTGTATTTTAAACCCCCAATGAATTTCCAGTTCAGTGTCCCTGTCATTCTAATATTAATCTCACACAGTGCTTATCTTTGAAAACATGAAAAAAAGATGAAAGAAAAAAAGACATTAGAATTCTTTTTAATATATTATGCTATGCCATACCAGCATAAGGCTTATAGTTTTACTGCTGTCCTTAGTGATGAAACAGAATCTTGTCTTCAACTCTCCTTGTTTCATGAAAGTTTCCACAGTTATCAGCCTTAGGGATTTTGTTCAATTTTATTTTAAAAAATGTTCAGCTTTCATTAACGATTTTTCAATTTCTAAGTTGTCTCTGTCAGCTGCAGCAGCAATAGCAACTCTTAGAGAGTTCCTAGCTAAGATCTAACAAAAYTCAGGTTCCAGAAGACTGCTGTGACCCCAGTTCAGCAAGATAGTTAAATACAGCCACTAACTTCCTGCATGCACACAGCGTATTGACTCAGAAAGACTAATTACATGCCTGAAATTAGAGACCTATACAAATCTCTGCATGAATTTAGGTCTATAATTGCAAATTTATCCTAGAAACGGTGCTGCATTTCAAAAGAGCATGGAAATTTCAGCAATGTGACAATTTTCCTTCACTTTATCTGAAACAGATTTTGAAGGAGACTTTTTTTTCTTTGTGCAACTTCACACAGTAAAGGTATATACTTTGTGCATTGCTGTGTGAATCTTTGTGGTAGGATTAGAGTCTGAAACTGCTTATGTTTTTATAGAWAATACGTTCTTGACACACATATGAGGCTGATTCATTTTCCCTTCAAGATAAATGTAACTGAAATATTTTAATTAGTTTTTACATGAATTGCTACAGAAAATGGTGCACCTGGCTTGTTTATTCCYGCCTCTATAGAACTCACACTTGCAAACTTTTGAGCAATTCAAAAAGCTTTATCTCTTTGTGCAATTTCTGGCAAATAAAACCAATGGCTTGTAATTTTCTACTCGTCTTTTCATATCTCTTAAAGAAATATGTGATAAGGTTGTATCATTTGTTATTATTACTTGTATTGTGGTAGTACTGTATACTCCATATCAGAATGAAGACCCTGCTATACCCAGGATGCATTCTAGCGTTATACTGCACTTACTTCCCTTAAGGATTTAGTTGAAAAAAAATATATATAGCTATCCACTTCTCCAAGTTAGTAAACTGGAAACATTGACCTTTGCCAGTGTTTTGCACCTCCAAAAGGAAAGCAATTGCCCCTAGCATTGTCACTAGGTTTGCAAGGTWGAGGAGTTTCCTGAATCTGTATGCTTACATATTACTGAAATATAGAATATATAGAATTATAGAATTATAATGGGCCATTTAAAACAAATAATAAATGAATTCTGAAAAGACATTAGTCTTCATTCTCAGGTGCCATCAATGGAAAGCATTTCATTCCAAATGTTGTTAATGCTCTTACCATCTCTTCCACATTTTACTCATAAAATGCATTTAMTTCTATTCATTCCCCCACGTGAACATAGAGCCCTTCATGACAGGTTCATGCTTGGATTTGTCTGTGGTATCCTTCTATTCAGTCTGCACTTCCCATTTATCAATACAAAATAGCTTTAGTGAGTAAAGACATTTTGGCCTCTTTGTGAAAAGACAATAGAACTGAAACATCTGAGCACAGAAGCTGTTCTTCACACATTCTTTACTAAAAATAATCCTTTATGAAGCCTTCAAGGTATCTGTTGTCAATTACATATCATTTATTTTTATATTATTAATTTTTATATATTGTTTATTAATTGGCAATAGTTCATAGTGTTAGCAATGGATCAAGAAAGATCTTCTCTGAATTTATAAATCAGGAGAATTTGCCTCAGCATGGATAAACAGCACTTAGGCAGAGATTTTTTTCCAGACTGCAAAGTAGATCTTTGTTTTTAAAGCAATTTTTAAGGTGTTGTACTCTATTTCAGTATAGCAGCTTTAAATTACACTGCATATCCTAAGTAGTTAAAAATTGTATGTTATAACTTCTGAAAAACCACATGTAAAAGAGAGAAAGGGAGAAAAAAGACACCTTAAAGAAAGTGGGAAACAGCTGTGACACCATGTGGCCTAATCTGTTACAAGGATTAATCTTATAAACGAACTGAATAAAAAGAAATTTAACATAGAGTGGTCTTGCCACGTTCAGCCTCCAGGCTAAGTTTGCTAGTATATGGTTAGTCATTAGATTAGAGATCTTTACTTATGCAGTGAAGCAGCACTAGAGGCAACTTATTTTTATTAATAGCTTTTGCTGAAAGCTAAGCAGAATTTCCTATGCCAAGTCTCACTTTCTTGTGGCTTGCTCACTTTTCAACGAGCCAAAGTCTGCTATTAAAAAAGAAGCATTTTCTTTCTGTGTAATGGGATGAATACAGACCAGTTATTTTCATATTGTCTATATCCTAATTATTAGTTTTTAAACAGCATTTGTTGAGCATACTATTTGATTATCATGCTTYAGCACCTCTTCTACATTTCCACTTGCCAAAGAATAGCCAATACCATTCCTACTAGAATAGAAGYAAAAACAATGTCACCATTCATCTAGAGATGTGGTTTTATTCTTTGACTTTCAGCATAATGCTATCGCTTGACAGTTTTCAAATTCACCCATACTGTCAAATCTAAGGGTGTATAATAAAGTATAGATATAGCGTCCAATTTACAATCAAGGCTCTAGGGTGGGGYGTCAGCCAAACAGAACCAACAGAATATATATTTCCCTTTAATTGTAATAAATATGCTTACATATAAAGCAATGTGGGATACTAGAGCGATCAGTTCTGCATATCCAGTTGTGAACTAAGGCGTCTGTACAATTAATTGTTTTATATACAACATAAAGATGGCGCTATCTATGTTGGGGAGCTGCAATAGGTTGTTACACAATTCTGTACATGTTCAAGTTGTGCCTTAAAACTGGTTCTGAAAGTCTTTTTTCTTTTTTTTCCAAGTGATTATTAATTGATCATTTGTGATTTATATTTACAATTTTAGAGCTTCTGAGTGTTATCTTGTGCTTATACTTCCATGGTTTTTGCTATTACCCTGTTCTTATACTCTTTGGGGTCCCTTTTGTAGTCCTGTTTTTCAACAGCCTTTACAATGTGACTTGCTGATAATATAACTAATATTATCCAACCACACATACATCCTTGCTCAAGGGTCACTGAATAGTTCACAAAAATAGTGGTGCATTATATGATATACAGATACATAATATTTTGGTAACCACTTGTAATTATGACTATAAGTTGCAGGAATATCACTTGTACATCACTAATTGTATTAYAATAGAAGTAAGCTGTCATGCTTTGAACCAGCCAGTCAAGGTTCAGCTTGAAATCAGAGGCTGATTAGTGTCTGAGCATGAGCTAGCTARCTTACCTTGAGAAACATGTTTTATTATCCAGGATTCATTACTTCACTAATGCATCTACCTGCTTACTGGTTCAGAACTGGCTCCTGGCTTTGAGTACAGGCAAAGGTAGTGCTCATGCTCCATCAAAACAGTGTCATCATACCCTACAATTTTCTTCTTAAGTAATCTGGTGCCAGAAGCAATTCTCTGAATATCTTCCATACATTGCAGGATCTTTGGATATGTTAAGAATCAATATCCCCTCAGCAGGTATTTTAGTTTCCTTGTAATCTATACACTTCGATTTAACACTTCTGTATTTGTATGTATGAAAATCTGAACTTTCACCATGTATATACTGTGCTTATAAAATTCTTGTAATCAGTAGAAAGAATTGGCTAATTACATCTGGCATTATAATCTGATCCTAATGGACTAAAAATATCTTATGCTACTTATTTAAATGACTTTTATATAATACTGTCATATGARAGAATCAAGAAAAGGAATAGGATTGTCATTGTTCAATAACAGATCATTTACACTGGGCAAAATATTTCTTGTTCACTTTTAACTCTTCAGAAACTGTCAGCTGGAATGGTAAACGATTCATGAATCTCTGAATCATATATTCAGCGATTGCAAAACATGAGTCAAGTATATTGTGAGGATTAGTGGAGTTCTTTTCTGCTGAGAGAGTGGGACACTGTGAAAATAAGACACTTAAATTTAGGTGTTTACACATAGCTGTTCGTCTGTGCAATATGACTSTAAGTGCCTGTTATATCCACCCAGTGGACATCACAAATTCATGACAAGTTCTTCTGACACCTAGTGCCATTTGAAAAGCTCAAGGGATGGAAGGAAACATCTGCATGCTGTTGGCAGATCTGACATCTAGAGCTTACAAGAAATCTATGTCCTTTCTAAGCAGCATCTGAAAGCCAGATGGACAACTTACAAAACAGTGACCCTGCACAGTAAATAATCTGACCAGTCACCAAGTGTCTTCTTTAGACAGTAAGTTGAATTACTCTCTAGACTCCATTGACTGGACTGACTAGAACTTCATTCACTAAGACACATTCTCAGCCACATTGGATTGATTTGGATATGTAAACAGAAGTGTCTAATGCCATTTGATACAGCACTGGAATATCTGAGCCATCCACGCACAGCTAGTAGATACAACATGGGAACTAGAGTAGGTCTGAGCTTTTGTGAGCTGCCAAACAGAAAACTGTAGGGTCTCATCTCAAGTTACATTAGAAKTTTTACGAGAGCAAGTGAATCAAGCACTTAGCATGCCTGTAGCCATGAACAGGTACACTTAGAGATATATTAAGCCCAAACTTAATCTCTCTCTTTCCTACAGGAAATTTCAGGATTGCCATCAACATGAACCTTAGATGTTACAGTATCAGTTTTGTTTATACTTCTGCTGCTTGTAGTCTTCTTTACATAATTTTGACAAATTTGAGGTCAATTTACAATAACACAGGTTTTTATGACAATTTTAAAGCATAAGCAGAGTAAATATAGAACTGTGAATCAGRAAGTGCTAGTAGACATTCTCATAAGCAAGCATAGATGTGATCAGTTCACAGAACTTCGGTAAACCCAAATACCAAATTCATATTACTTCAGGACTTAATGGAATTCTTTTGTAAGGACTTTTGAGATCTACCATCATACTCAAGTTCTGGATGGGGCCAGATCATGTGTGAGGCAGGATACCAGAGATCATATGTCATAGAAACAGCACATTCATAGTGAAAACTTTTGGTCCCTTTAGTTTCAAATGAGTAAACATTTAGGAGGAAAACAAAGTTCTTGAGAAGACAAAGAACAAAGTTCTTGTTACATTTAACTTGTACAGATACACAAATGACAAACAGTGCAACAAAGAAAATGGATGTCAGAGTCCYTTCATTAACATTATGCAATTTTGGCTGCAGAAGCTTAATATCAATCTTAGGGCTAAACAAGAGCAATTATGTGGCTTCTGGGCTGTAGCTAGTACGCATCCTGAGACCAGCTGCTCCTCTAAYCTTTAAAAAGATGCATCTTCCTACACTATAATTCAGCTCTTATGAAGTTCTCGAACAGTTCTGTATCTTTGAAAACRCATTGCTTACAATGCTGTTTGAACATCCAAAGTGAAGATGACAAAAACAATACTGAACAGAACTGTGAGACTGACAGCCTAGAATTTAAATATTAGAAATTGAAAATGCTGAATAAGAAGAATTGTGATCATAGAATCACAGAATCAGTAAGGTTGGAAGGGACCTCTGGAGATCATCTAGTCCAACCTCCCCTCTCAAACAAGGTCACCTAGAGCATGATAGACAGGGTTGCATCAAGGCAGGCCTTGAAGATCCCCAGAGAAGGAGAATCCACAACCTCTCTGGGCAACTTGAGCCTTTGCTCTGTCACTCTCACAGGGAAGAAATTCCCCCTCACGCTCAGGCAGAACTTCCTGTGCTTCAATTTCTGCCCATTGCCTCTTGTCCTGTCACATGGGACAACTGAAAAGAGTTTGTCCCCRTCCCCTTGACACCCTYCCTYCAGGTACTTGYACACATTGATRAGRTCCCCCCTCAGTCTTCTCTTCCCCAGGCTGAAGRGGCCCAGCTCTCACAGCYRTTCCTCASAGGGCAGRTGMTCCAGCCCTCTSATCATCCTCGTAGCCCTATCCTRGACTCTCTSCAGTAGCTCCATGTCTCTCTCGTACTGGGGAGCCCAGAGCTGGACACAGGACTCAAGATGAAGCCTCCCCAGGGCTGAGTAGAGGGGTAGGATCACCTCCCTTGACCTGCTGGCAACACTCTTCCCAATGCACCCCAGGAGACCATTGGCCTTCTTGGCCACAAGGGCACATTGCTGGCTCATGGTCAATTTGTCATCCACCAGCACTCCCAGGTCTTTCTCGCAGAGCTGCTCTCCAGAAGGTCTGCCCCCAGCTTGTACTGGTGCCTAGGGTTATTTTTCCCTAGGTGCAGGACTCTGCACTTGCCCTTGTTGAACCTCAGGAGGTTCCTCTCTGCCCAACTCTCCAGCCTGTCCAGGTCTCTCTGAATGGCAGTACAGCCCTCTGGTGCATCAGCCACTTCTCCCAGCTTGGTATCATCCACAAACTTCCTGAGTAGGCACTCCATCCCCTCATCCAGGTCATTGATGAATAAGTTGAACAGGATGGGACCCAGTCCTGAGCCCCGGGGGACGCCACTAGTCACAGGCCTCCAACTAGACTCCACGCCACTGATGACTACCCTCTGAGCTCTGCCTTTCAGCCAGCTCTCAATCCACCTCACTGTCCAAAACTGAATCAAGTAATATCCCTGGTGATATAGATATGATAACAAAGACCGACCTCATGACAAGATTGTTACGTCTATAAAGTCATTAATCAAAAGCAGATCCATCTTACTGGCATTTGGAGGAATACTAGAACGCAATTGTCTATAATTATAAAGGAATATTTACTGTCTATCTGATCAACCTCATGATGGACAAGATTGCCAAAAAAACCAGCTTTCCAAACACTTTTGAGATGATATTGAAGTACAAAGTGTGAAATTAGCTGYAGCTTCCCCAACCTTATAAATTCAAAGTTCAGTAACTAGGTCTGCTTTAATCATCTATTTTTTTCATACAGTGTTAACAATAAAATATTTACTAAGGTGCATTCTCTCAACATTTTTTAGAAAGTGATTRATAGACAATTTGGAGTTTACTAGAATATCCCATGCACTGAAACATTCTGTATCTTATTTAGGAGTTATCTGATACAGCTCTCTGCCTCCAGAAATAGGTTCAGCTATATAACAAGATATTGAGCCCCCTTCCGCTCCACCCACCAAAAAATAACCCACAAAACAGAATGATTTTACCGTCACTCCAACAGAAATGACAAAAAGGAAACCTTGTTTGCTTTCAATCAAAACAATCCAGAACTACACTGGGTTCAGCTTTCTGGTCTACAACGATACCTCAGAGAGTCTAGACAGGATCTCATTCATTACCAGCTTCTGCACAAAATAGATGCTAATGTTAGTGATATGATATCTAATCATTGCAGATCATGCACCAAAGTTATTAGATATAATTTATTAGATCAAGTTCCTTATACTAAAACAGTAAATGGACCACATGGAAGTACAATGATATTTTCCAAATATTCAGAATAAGTGAATTTTGACTAATTTTCCATCCTCTTTCTGTTCCCGGAAAATGTTTCGAAGATGCAGGTTTCTTAGAGTAATGTGTAGCATCTGGGAGCATTAATCAAGGATCTATCTATGTAAAGGTTAATGGAAGATAATTCTTATAACTCAGCAGTCAGGCTCTACAAAGTTCAATACAAGGTACTTCTTAGATTAACATAGAAAGAGATTTTTTTTTCCTTGGGATAATTACACTGCTGATGTTACTCACTTTGAAGTGGCACTTAAATAATTGTGATGACATCTGCTAAGTGCATTTTGAGACAGTCCTTTATAATTAATAACTCATTTTCATGAATCATGCATCTATTTGAAGCGTACCTGTTACCACTGAGATGGCGGTAATGGAAAGTTAACAGCATTTTTTTGTTTTTTAGCACTCTGTGGGGTTTAGATTTTTGTCCGTCTTTGGTGGACATTATATCTGAGTTATTTCAGGAAGACAGCCTGACAGCCCTGATTCCTGATATATATCTATACCTACTAAATTGGTGAATATTCAGACATTAGCAACAGGCTCAAGTGCATAGGCATACATAAGCTGTATAGCTGCAGTAACTAAAAGATTTCTGGGGAAGAGAAGTCTTACGTGCCAAATCAGTCCTGGGTAGATATAGAAAAGAGGATTACAACATACTCTGCCTATAAGCCTAATGTCTTACTTCCTTACTTACATCTAAAACAATTTCAAATTTCATGTAATTTCCATAGTACAATGTATGTATACGTTTGTTTAGTTTTTTACATGTACTAAGAATTCTTTTTGACCTATAGATATATAAAGCTCTTCTTACAATGCTTACAATGCTTGTCTTATCACATTATAAATATGCGTATCATCAGACAGGAACATGTCTTAAAAACGGAATTATTACTAGTAAGCTATCACTACTGAGGAATAGAATCATAGAATCACAGAATCAGTAAGGTTGGAARGGACCTCTGGAGATCATCTAGTCCAACCTCCCAGCTCAAGCAGGGTCACCTAGAGCATGGTAGACAGGGTTGCATCCAGGTGGGCCCTGAAGATCTCCATAGAAGGAGACGCCACAACCTCTCTGGGGAACCTGTTCCAGTGCTCTGTAGGATCTTATATAGAAGGTTATTGGGTCTAAACAGAAGCCTTACCATATCTATCATTAAAAATCATTATTAGAACTTTCCACCAAGAGGTATCAGGAGTTGTTTCTGGCTCTGGCTGCCTAATGGCTGTTAGGTGAGGTGACAGCACTCTTTTCTTTCATTTTTAAGTGATAGCTAGTTCTCCCATATTTTTCCCTTATCCTTCCAATGCAGACTACCTTTTTGTAGGCTTATTTAGCATTGATGCTTTAATTGGATTCAAGTAGCCTAAGCGATAATATACTGTTCTGAAAGGGCTAGCCATTTCCCTGCCCCAGTTAAGAATCCTTGCTTCTTGAGAAGGCATTTGAAAGATTTGTTTGCCTTCATCACTTATCATGTGAGTGATATCTGAGCAGCAAAATCCCAAATACCTCAGATTTAGACACAAAGATACCAGCAAAGGCCAAGAAACCACCCGACAAATACAGAATAAAACTCTAGGAAAGTCATAGTTAATACAATACAAGAATGAATAAATGTCTGTGTGAACAGGGGTGGTCTTCATCTATCTCATGCAAGGATACAGAGCAAATAGCCAAACACTTCTGGGAGACATGCAGCAACAAGGCAAGGGGCAATGGCCCCAATTGTAACAAGGGAATTTTTGACTAGATATAAGGAAAATTTTCTTCACCTGAAGGTAGTTTAACATTGGAATAGATTACCCAGAAATGTTGTGCTATCTCCAAAGCTGGAGATACTAGACCTCGACAGCASAAGGCCCTGAGCAACTTGTTCTAGTTAATTCTGCTCTGAGCAAGACATTGTGCTAGACGATATCCAGCGGTCSCTTAAAAACCCATTCTATAATTCTATGAARCACTCTCCGTCATTTTTCTTCACTGTGAATAAACTTGGCTCAAGATTCAGTTAGCTTTTCAAAAAGCTACACATGCTGAGAATTCAATTTTAATTTAAATAAATACTCCAGAATATATGTCAGTTACTTTTTTCTTTTTTTTTTTTACTGTCTTATAGCCTTGTAAGGACCTCACACTGACAATTTTACTCAGATAAAGCTGTCATGGTTTAAAAGTACAGTAGAAATTGTTTGTATTATTTTAATTAACATATTCTAAAGACCTCAGCTCAAATATCTCGTGTCTTTAAAACAGATATTGAATTTGTGTAGATGGCAGCACAATACAGCTTTTACACTCCTTAAATTTTATTTTAAATGAAACTTAATGATCTGGAGATGTCACTCATTTTGGTGACATACTGCAGAACATAGAAGATTTAATGTCATGCCTAAGAAAGTTATAATTGAAATGTCCAGAAATTTATTTTGGTTGCACGAAAAGGGRTAGTAACTAGATTTTGTATTCCTGCTTTCAGTTATCATCAGTAGCTAATATAAGCTTCTCAATAAATCATTAGGAGCTTCATTTGTATACTTGTTTTTTAGGATATGCAAGAATGAACGTTCTACGGTGAATAAAATTTTAGTAAATGGTTGAGGTTGCACTGGCAACTGTTATGCAAATTAAAGTCACTGAAGCATTGTTCAAGGCTTTTGTGCAGAAATATCCAGTGCTGCAAATATTTAGAATCGATTTTGCTTTAATTAATTAATTAGTACTGCTCTTTGTGTGGTTTGTTATGTATTTTTGACATGCACCGGAATCAGAAAGCCTGGTACAGCTGATAAGTGCAGGAAGATGTCTTCTGGGACATGGTACCACTTTATGCTGAATATAAAAGAGCTAATGCTTAGATAGTGATAACARTACCTTTCCCAGTTACAGTGGCTTTCCTCTTAAATAACTGTACAGAGTTTACTAAGTTAAGCCATCCACAGGAATAATGTGGGCAATAATATTTATTTGATATCAAACTGAGTAAAAAAGTTCMAGGTAAAATAAAGCAGTTAAAATATTATAAATATTAAAAGAATTGTGCAAAAGCAGGATGATTTATAAACCTATAGAAGCCACATACTTTTTACACTCTTTCCCGAAACATTACATTTTACTTYAATGTGACAAGCCCATTCTTCAAACTCATAGCCTCAGTTTTTAACAACAGCTGTTACTTTTTTTCTGTTGTTCTTAAAATAGAAATAAATAATTTGGTACACACTGGAACCAGTCAGATTTTATTTCCTTTAGATTTGTGTCTGCTGGTTAACTGTGAACTTAGGTAAAAGTATCTACCATGGTTGGGGCAGYATAAGGCATCAGATTCACTGCTGTCTAATAAATTGAAGAGATTTCTTCAATTATGGCAGTAGTATGGTCTCTTTTTTCTATGCTRTGTAAAATCCATTCGTTTATTATTTTTAGTTAAAATGTCAATACACCAATATATTAAAAACTGAGAAAGAGATGTAGAGAAACACTTATTTATTTGCACCATGATTGTATAAAGCTTGCTCTTTCAGGAAACGAAATGGCAGTTCCTATAATCTCCTCTGCCTTTGCTTTCTGTAGTTACTTGCAGTATGTGCTCAGAGGCACCTTTCTAACAGTTTTTCCTTTTTTTTGACTGCTCATAACCACTACCAATTCTAGGTACGATGATCAACAAAATTTCAGATATTTGGAGACTATTCTACCAAAATACARTAGAAAATGCAATCCTACCAGGCTTAAGACAAAAGAATCCAATATTAAATGATAGTCATTTAAAACAGATTTGTATGTTCCATTTCATCAACTTGAAATATGCTTTTAAGTGATCCTCAGCATTTAGTAATTATGCAGTTCTGATGAAATCAAACAATACACATAAATAATACTGGCAATGAATCTGACAGTGTTTGTTTCCAAAGTTGATACATCTCTGAGAAGAATGAAGGAATAGCCTTTCAGCTATATGTTTTTTTTCTGAGTCACTGACCTTTCAGCTATATGTTTTTTTCTGAGTCACTGAAGACTCAGAAATATTTAATTTTATTATATTGAAATTAGAACAACATATCCAGAAAAAGAAATAATAAAAATTCAATTCGGGATTATCTTCCATATATTTCCAGGCATATTGGCTCACAGATTTCTATTTTGCAGGGATGTGATTTCCAAAATTTTTCCAACCTAAAACATGATCATTCTACTAATTTTTAAAATTATGATTTTATTCATGTTTTGTTTTCTTATTTTAAAAACAAAATTGATAATATTGAATGGAAGCCATCCTTTGTTTCCTTTTCTTTCCTTACCCCCTCCCACCCCTGCAATATCTCTATTTGTGAACATTTACTTTTGTACAAATTTCTTGACATGGACATACACATTTCCATTCATGCACAAACATGGACAGTAGGTACAAAAGGTGTAARAAACAAGAAAATATTCTGAATAAAATCCTTTTTCAAAGCTGATCTCCTTCAGTGTTAAATACTTAATCTTTAATATCCAATATCTGTTTGACTCATGTTTTCCTGCTGGTCCAAATAATAACTTACCAGGTATTTGATTCATTATAGTGAGGCATTTCAAGTACTTTCCACAGTGACAAMTAAGTGCATCAAGAAGAGAAAGGTAGAAAATTAGCTTCCTTTAACTTGGGTCCATATATCCATAAATGAGGAAGAGTTGAAGCTAAAGTGAACTCACAGGCTTATGAAAGAACAGAAGTGATGAAAGCTGACGATCTTGAAAACAGTCAGATAAGTTTCTTTGCATTTCAATCGATCCACCAATTAATTATRCCGAAAAGGCAAAGCTGTCTTTGACTGTCCTCATTCTTTATAGTGAATGTGGGACCACATGTTGGGTGAAGCCCCCTGTGTTTTCTGACCTGTTTTCCTTGCATCCATACTGCTGGCTTGGGAATGCCTATAGATCTATGTCCTACATAACCCCACAGTGCTTTTCAACATGAGAAGTTCATCTCTTCTAAGAAGAAATGTAGATGACTACTTTGCTCAGTACAAGGTTGTTATGCATAATCAAGGTATCTGCTGTTCAGAAATAGTTTATTCAGACAGGAGCATGGCTTTGCTCTGTTCTACTCGTTCACAGAGCAGTGATATAGATAACCCATTCACATTTTAATTGAGGTGCCGTAGTCATTTGGCTTGCAGTTTTTGTCATGAAAAAGGGAGAACTCCATAAGCAATAAGAAGGAAGTTATTTGCTTTCTTCAAACTGTCACTATAAACAAGCAATACTGGAATGTATGGACTATATTTATGGATTACAATATAGTTGAATAGAGAAAAAAATCAGGCTTGCTTTTAAAATGATCACCAAAAGCAGCTGTCAGTCTTGCCTTATGGAACATGAGAATGTCAGTCTTAAAATGTGATCTAACATTTCATCTCATCTCTTTTAGTTCTTGTATTTGGCTTTCTATATTGCAACAATTTATAAATAAACAATCAAAACTTCTAAGAAAAAATACAGCTCATCCATAAAACCATCTCAAATGAAAGTCATGCTTCTAATCTGAATTTAATGTGACAGCTTCACATGTAATAGGAATAAGAATAGACATGTCAGCTAGCAGAGAATGGGATAACAATGACAGTGGTCTGCAAACGGTAAAAGAAAGGGGCAAAGCACACAGGCTAGGGTGGGAGAAGTGAAGCAGCAGCAAAAAGAACGGGAGGAAGACATCAGATGTGAGGCTTGGAGACAGATTATGAACCACTGATCTGTAATAAAGAGTTATCTTTTCAATGTCTGTTAAGAATCTTTCCCATTTCTTCCCACCTATTTGCTGTTTTCTTGTATTTCTGCAGCTTTAATTAAAAGTGTGAAAGATATTTCTATTACTAGTTATAGGTAGGACTCTCCTTCCACCCGTATTTCTGAGCTGTAGCTTCAGGTTTAAGTGTTCAGCTGTGAGCTCTATAGCTTGAAAATGTGCTGCCTTCACATAGCTCTTTTAAAGAAAACCCTATTGCTGAAAAGAGATGCTCATAAAAATTAGCTGAGGCCATTGACTGAAAGGAGTTGCTGGTTAATATTTCTCTATAAATAACATTAATTACAGTGTTACTCTTCTTGAGAGCCCAGCTGTTGGGTCTACTTAGGAAATACACATCTATCAGAAAAGAAGTTGAACAAATAAATGCTGCTAATTATCTGAAAGATCTAAAAAAGCTCTTTAAAGATATACATATATGTCCATGTATTTAAATTTTTGTGTTTAACCTGTTGGATTGACATTACCACAGCAGAGCTATTAGCCTGTCCACCAAAGGCGTACATGTTAGTCGTTCCCCAAAGAGCCCATTCAGAACCATTCTTCTAGAGCTCCTTGGCTTTAGGAGAATTTCAAACTAGATACTTATTCTATAGGTGGTCTCTCAAGAGAAACTGCAACTTAACATTTGTTGCAATGGAAGAGCCTAAAAAGCTTTAACATTATTATGCTGTCGGTAAAGCACATACATTGCTGGAAGTAGGCTGATACCACCTGTCAGATAGACAAAATGACAGTATGTCTGAAGTGATGAAATAAGATACAATGTAAGTTGTGTGAACAATTCCCAGAGCTTTGCCTTGATACTCTCCTCTATTTGCTAAACTCATCACTAAATTTTGACCTAATAGAAGGAAGAAAAAAGGTAATCCAAGAGCAGAAATATCTGCTTTTCATACCATTYATTTTGTTTCGTAAGTGGAGGTTGACTGTGTTGACCAGAAAATGTTGTATCTCACTAGAACCTCCCTGATGGTTCTTTAGAAATTCACTTAAGTGCAAGGGCAGTTCTTATCTAGGCAACAGCGGGGTCCATCCTCACACGGACACTATCATCCTCAATAACATCTTACAGAATTTTATTTTCCTCCCTTGCTCAGTACGGATGGCACACGTGCCAGCACCAACCCCAGCCCCATAGCACAGCAGAAGTAAGCACTCAAGAAGTAGACTGCGCTGCCCACTAGCCCTCAGTGGTAATGCTCACCAGATAAAAAGTATACATCCTGCTACTGTTTTAAGTGATATTTGTATCATTATGATTAGAATTATTTCATTCTTCCCATTCAAATTCCTATTTTTAGAGATACTAATATTTGTTTCTGAGTTTATTCTCAGCAAGAGATTATACAAGATGTTGAAACATTTGAGTTATTTCCATCTAGTAAACAGGAATTACACGTACAATATGTACAACCCTTGCATATAGCAGAGATTTCTGAAAGCAGATGCTATCCTGCCATCTATAGCTCCTTCAGAAAGCCTATAAGTTAGCCAAAGTTGCCTCCTGTAAGCAAGGATCAGGAGAGTCCTGGAAAAGGTACATAAAATCTCTGAAAATACTAGACTCCTCTGCAGCAAAACCGTTGCTATGTTGTATGCCCATATGGCAGTAGGTTGAACATAAACGAGGCTGATGTGAATACTTCCAAAAAGCCAGGAAAGAACCCAATATATTTACAGCAGTATTAATTCCTTCTTAGATTCTTGACTCTGGATTCACAGGTTGCATCTATACTGGCATCAGAAAACTTCTCTGGACACTGGATCTTAGCCCATAGTCAACAACACTATCAAATTTTGGTATGGTTTTGGTCCAGGTCAAGTAATAAGTCTCCCAGTAATTCTCCGGTATTTTGGATGTATTGTGCCTCCCACCTCTCTTCCCTGTAGTCTGGAGGGTAAAAAGTTTAATTGCTGCTTGCTAACAGCCTCAGTGCCAGAGAATGCTCTGGCACATTTAATTTGCTAATATAGATATAGCCAAAGGGTGTATAAAGAAAGAGTGTTGTCAGAAGTGTAACAGATTTCAGCCATCATCTGAACTATTGTGATTCTTTAAGCTTATAAGAGGTGAACAAAACACAGTCAATAATTAAATGCWGGAAAACTTGAAATACAGCTTGAAAATATAGTGCTGATTCATTTAAAAATCTATGGAATTGATTGGAAACCAGAGGATCTCTCAGACACAACATAAAGCATATATTTTTTGCAGAGTGATTATGTACAACATTATGTACTTTCCACAAAACACATTCACATTTTTAAAGATAAGATTTTAATTGTACTTCAGCCAATTAATTATTTCTGATGTGATCATGAAGCAATAACAAAAATAGCAATAGTCATGCAGGCTTACCAATACTTACTACTTTAATTTTCTAGTAGAAGAGTATAAGGCCATTAGTGAGCTCAAAACATTGTCCCTCTGGAGTAAAATAAAATGGCATAATAATTTTGGAGCTGCTTAATGCAGATAGTTACTGTATTTCCCAAATTAAAGTATTTTCATTTCATTGTACAGGAGAAATAACCCCTCAAGTGTTTATAATCCATAGATATATAACAATCAGCATTTTCGTTTAATAGTGCATAGAAAGTAAGGATAACAGAGTTTAGGAAAATAAATTTCAGCAGTCTCAGGGACCTGAGAAAGCAGTATATAGCCAAAGGGTTAGAATGACCTGTTAGAGTTAATTTTCTGGTTTACACAAGAGGTAGCATGCAAAGAYATGGTCCACAGATCTTGTCTCTCCATTCTAAAAACTTTTTCTTCATGTTTTTGGCTTAACTGCTTGTACATTACAGTACTATTTTAGYTATAAATACCAATGAAACCACAGTAAGTATGATGTGAGTGCATTACCCATAGCAAAAGTGGAAAGGGTAGAAACAGACGAAAGTATCTTGAAACCTTGGCACAGAAGACAAAGCAATTACAGTGTGGAAGCAACTTAAAATTCAAATACAGTACTGGGAGTGCAGCTGAAATAAAGACTTGAAAAAAATTGATCTTTTCATGAAGGTGAGAGGAGTCACACAAAAAAGCAATAATATAAATATAGTTAAAAAAATAAATTGCTTGCTCTGAGATATTTAACTACCTTCAATTAAGCCAGGAAGAACAATTTATCAGACTGTGCCACAGAAGTTTGCAGATCATTACGTTCCTAACAAGAATAAAGCTTTTGAAAGATCTCACTTTCATTTGATAAAGTGGAAAGAGGTAAGAAACATTTGAAATATTTAAAACAGACACTGATAAYACAGACCCCCTAATTCAGCACCAGATTACAATGGGCCTCAGTAGTTTAAGAGAATGACATTAGAAGAGGTTGATTTAAGTTCACTGTGCAGTGGTGAATTAAAAGCTACAGCATTCACTTAAATCGGATTACACRTACTGGCAAGGCAAAGAAAGAGCATGTTGCAAAACAGAGAATCAGGCTCCCACACAGACATTTGCTCCAGCAAATGCACAAATGCTAACAGCTTAGCCTTTTCAGCAAGAGACAATTAATACACAGATGTGGAATAAAACACTTCTTCAGTGGTGTTCTCCTGTTAGACAGAGCTGCTGTAACTAAAACTGTTAAARTGTTCAGACTGGAGCAGAATATAAAGAAGCAAAGCATATGTCTTCTGCACAGGGAAAGCAATGCTGCCTAGAACAGCAGCACTCTGCATAAAGATGGCAGCAGCTGTAATCAAGAGAATTTATGATCAGTAGAAATGATTTTAGATGTATCAGAAGCTATCAATAGCATTTATTTATAGAAATTGTTCAGGTGACTTTGTGTGTTGGCTCTATCTCATCTAATTCTAGGTATATGGATGGCAGACATCTGAGATCGTCCCCTGCCTTCCTCATGTAGCCAGTGTCGAAGCAATAACTAATCTTAAAAGCAAAATTCTTCTGATTTCTTCTCAATGCCTGTTTTAAGAAGAAATAATCTGCACCTTAGAAATTACTATTTCATTACGCTGATTATTAAAGGAGTCCATAYGAATAGCTCAGATGTCACTTAGTTAAACTATATAACATTAGTGATAGGAGTTCTAATGTAGGCACCCAAGAGCTCATGGAGACAGAAAGCAAAATGCATGCAGCAAGAAAACATAAGGCTAGAAAACAAAAATGCAGAAAAGGGGGGAAAAATTATAGTAAATTAAAAGAAATAAATTTAAAGCCTAAAAATAGYGTGAGAGAAGACAATCTCACAGCAAATAAATTAGTGAGATCAAGAAAATACATCTGAAAACAGTGGTATTGTCAAAATGTTTACCGACAAACAAAAATGTGCTAAACCATATGACAAAGAAGAAACATCAGAATCTGAAAGTCTTTATGAAAATATATTCAAGAAATGTCAGACCTATGCTACATGATTTGCATAATTTTGTTTATGCTAAAGAAATAATTTCATTCTACTTCTGGGTTATTATTTTCATTATCACACATTAAGATTTATTTAGTGACCTAAAAAAAACAACTGTTAAACGAGTAATCTGGTGTGTAATATTTGCTAGATATGGATTCCAATTCTGGTAATGACAGAAAATATATCGCAATGTGATTGTAAAAAAAAAAAAAAAAAAAAAAGAATGATTCACTGAAAAAGTGAATGATTTTAAACACATCCTATCGGCTGTGTCTACATAAGCAAGTGAGGAGCAGATCTGTAAAGAAAATCTGTCAGTACTTGGGATCCAGCATTTATGCTGTAAACGTTTCAAAGCACCTTTATATAAAAAACATTATAAATGCTACATAGATCTTGGAGGAAAAATGAGTTCTGACCAACTAATATAGACTATGGTTGCTGGGTCATTCCTCTTCCAAACTGTGGATATAACATCGACTGTGGGCAACATTATAGGAAGTAGTATGTAYGTATATTATATATATATGAATAGAAAAGTGTATCTTTCTTCCATGAGAGATATTTTTATGATTATGAGGTGTATTTTAATTGCTAAGGCTATTTCCTGATATTTGCAGCAGAATAGCTCCTAGCTGCCTGCTTCTGAGCACGGGGCTGGGGCTGGTCCCCGCTGTGCACCAGCGGTGAAGGAGCGCGCAAGCGAGCGAGCTCACCGCGTGGGTGGCGGGGCGCTTACGCTACGCCGGCAGCTACCTGCTGTATTAATACGAACGGCTCGGTTTTGTTAATAGCACCTTAATGAATAAAAGATGTTATAAGAAATTTTGTCTGTAATCTATGCCTTCCTCTGACTCGATCTCCAGTCAGGGAAAAGGGAGTTTACAACAGTTCATCCAAGCTACCTTTAGCTTTCTGAAAGGAAACCATCCCAGCTCTCTGAAATCACTAGAGAAACATATGAACTTCTCATGAGTTGCACGTCTTTGGCACTTATTGTGTCTTTCTCTCCTGAACCGGATGTCAAATTACTAGATGCGGGATGCAGAACGAAACCTTGCTATCCTGATGTCAAAAGAGCATGCGAATCCCTTTCAGTCAGGTTACTTTCTCCACAGTGGAGGGGTGTGGATACCACACATACAAGCTTTACATCCAAAAATTACTTCTTAGGGATATAGTTATTTTAGAAGATTCAGCATTTCACTCTGCATGCTGAAAAAGAGCAWAGGAAAAATATTGTTAACTGCAACTCCTATTGTGAAACAATTAATTCTCTAAAATTAGAAATCCTGAGCACCCTGACCACCTAGTGGTACACAATCCCCAGTGAATGAGCCAATTTAGAGAACAATGTTTCAATTAATTTTTTTTAAAAAATGACTGCATCCCTGGGTTCTAGGACTCTTCCAACTAATAAAAAATACAATACAAACATTAGCGTAGTCAAAAGTATCAAGTGAAACATTTACATTGCRGCTATATTCATCTTTGAATATTGAATAGGCTTTGAACCTTCAAGCATTTTACACTGATGCTGAAATTTACATCTCTTAGTAGTTCCAAAGGAACGTAAAATTAGAAGGTGTCATGAAATTATATAGCTTGACATCCTGTATATCAGGGACTGTAAAACTTCACCCTGTTTATTCTCTTTTAGGTTTAATAATACACATTTGTACTAAGTAGCACTTCTATTTTACTACTCAGTGATTCTATTCAGACACTTAAAATTAACGATTTTTTTCATCAGATAAGGACCAATAAGAGATCAAAGAAATCTAGAGACAGAGAAGGTGGAGAACAGCTAACCATTTGGAAAAGAACTGGGAGCTACTGCGTGTGTATTTCTTACAAGTCTGTTGAATTTGCTGTCTTTTTCAGAATTTCAATGTCTTTAAATAGTATCTTTAAGTGAAACTATGTGATTTTACTGACTATATCAACTACAGCAAACGGAAACTAAATTCAATGACTGGTGGGTCTGTTGCAGTCCTAAGAATACTCACAAACAGCAGCCACATAGAAAAGTAAACAGATAAAACAGTAATATTCTCCCTGAAATGTGCATTTTTTCATTGTATTTAAGAGTTCTTGAATTCCAAATATTTGAATAAATTATCTCAAAAAATATTGTCATTTCCTAGTCATGCCAAAAGTAGCACCAAAAGATTTGATTTTCCCAACATTTTTAATCCCCTCACGCTTCTGTGTCTGCTGCTTGTGTGTTCCATTAGAAGTTTTCCCCAGAGGTCACCTGCGAGCCTGCTTACATTCAGGGGATCACAAAGATAGTCTGGTCACTGAGCAGCTGGAACTACATCTCATCTTTCTTTCCTATTTCATTCTATTTTACTCTTCTTGATACAGTCTCTGGGGATTTCTTGCTTCTTCTTGCTGTACCACTGCTATAAAACAAAAAAAGCGCAGATTCTTCACAGTGCTAATCTCACTTTCCTCTTCTTCTTTTTTTTTTTTTCCCAGTCTTCAATCTTGTAGCATTCTGAACAGTATTATAGCATCCCCTGTTCTGACTGTGAGCTAGAGTGACAAAAAGCAATAATCTCTCGCATGCCACCTATCCCTGGGTGAGCGAAGGCATCAATTTGTTGAGATACTGAAGTCAAAATGAATTCACATTGATAATGTATTTTGATTACATAATCAGACCACTGGCACAGGTTGCCTAGAGAGATTGTGGAGACTCCTTCTTCAGAGCTATTCAAAACCCACCTAGAYGCAAYCCTGTGCAATGTGCTCTAGGTGGCCCTGCTTGAGCAGTGGGGTTAGACTAGACGATCTCCAGAGGTCCTTTCCAACCTCAACCATTTGGTGACTCTGTCATTACCCTTCGTGGGTTATTTTGAYGACTTGTTCATTATTTAGGCTTGTCTGTTTTCTTTACATACAACTATTGATTTTACATGAAACTCTCTTTTCATGAAATGCATTGAAATATTAGACTTTGTCCTTTTTAAAAACTGACTATTTAAATTATTTCCTTAAATTATTTTTGTATTAATTTCATAACATTCTCCTTATCTACTGATGTATTTTGTTATAACRGGTTTGGGGTTTTACCAAGAACTTCTAATCACAGAGTTCTACAAGTTTTGTTACATTCTGATGTATTCTATTTATGGAGGAGCTGATGCTTCCAATATTAGGAGAGTTTCATCTTTGCCTTAACCTCTCTAGAGCTATTTTTGTTGATAGATACCTCTTAAAACCACCCTTCAGGATATCAGCACAGATGCTTATAAAGTTTGGTGCTTGTGAGCCTCTCAGTTCAATAACTGATTAATGTAGAAGTTTTGATATGTGTGTTAATACAGACCAAGTAGTACTACAAARATGCAAAATCATGGATTGATTTGCTCTTGAGCAGGAAAAAGAGGAGCAAAGAGTGCCATATCTTTTACCAACTAGCTAGTGGTCGTCATTGCTGCAGGTCAGGACTGTTAAGACTGTTTGCTTGTTTGCTTGCTTGTTTGTTTGTTTGTTTTCCACTCCAGATGTGTAAAACTGTCATAAACTTGGTTTAGTTGCCACAAGAGGATTCTAGCTATGTTGAAGGATTGTCCCATAATAGCTTTACTACAAGATCTTTGCAATTTCTACAGGTCATATGGGCAAGAAAAAGTGAGATATGGATACTATCCCATTACCTCTGGGTAATGTCATACCTCTAATGACATCTGAATTTCTTCTCGTGATTTTTTGGAAAATATGTAAAATTTGTTAATAGTTTTCTAGTCAAATTATCACTTTACTGTGTTAGAAGACTTGGATACACTTCAAACTCTTTTATCCACTCTGTATAACCTCTGTGTAACTCTGTATAACAGGGTAATTGCCAGGTGTGTAATTTCCAAAATTATGTAAGCCTTATAACGTTAATGGACTCCTATGCTAGTCAATTAAAAGATTTTACAAGTTCTCTCTGTCASGACTTTTCCTCCCAAGTCTGTCTGCCTTTTCTTTAGGTATAAGGAGAGGTATTTTCACATATGATGTGTAGTAAACACGTATATAGAAATCTGGAGCTTCTATACGCYAGCCCAATACAAATAATATAGAACAACATGAAAATGTAGAGGCTAGTGTAAGTTACAATGTGGAAAGTCTCTATACTTAGAGTTGAATAAAAACTTCATCRTTATAGGATGTGGTAAATATCAGCAGATTATTCAAAACTGGAATGCATAATTTTTTGGTGAGTATTCAGCCCAAAAGTTTTCAATAGCCTCCATATTAAAGGTCTTCCATTTTCCTGGTACATATCATGTCTAAAAATGTTCTCATTCATTCTAAACCACATTCATTTTAAACAGTTCCCTGTAAGAACAGTAAGAACMCATTTAAAATATTTCTAACAAGTCACACATTCAAACAGTTACTTGAAATTTTTGTACTGTTTTACTTGAAATGATTTCAACCCTTTTATGACATGTTGCACATTAAAAATTAATTCCAACCAAGATATGTCAAAGAACGAAGAGTTTTGAAATAGAATTCTTGACAAATAGAACTATCGAGAGGACACCTTCTTTAATGAAAAACTCTCATTAGTTATTATTTTGTATACATTATTTTCTGTCCGTACTTTTGTATGAAATGTCACTACACTGTATTTTAAGTATGCATTCAGGAGTACACTTGGCATTGCAGTATACTTGTGGTTTCGAAGGAAGCYCATGCTTAGGCAAAGACTTCAAGTGAATTTCTTATAATAACAGAGGAAGAGTRCATGGATTCAGTCTAGATGTCCAGCACTGCCCTGTGCAGAGATATCTGCAGATGGCAGCACGCTGGGAAGTCTCTTCTCGAGGCCCCAGGCTCCCTGTGCGTAAGCGCAGAAAATACGTCCACTGAGCAGAGGTCCACGACAACTGTTCTCCTCTGCAGACCACCCAAATTATGCAGGAGGGAAATGGAGCTGAACTGGGCTGTGTGAGTTTTGATGTTCCCTGGAAAGAAGAAAAAAGGGAGCTTTTGACTCAGTTGCTGCAGACCTCAGTCTGCATTGCAGTAGATGGATTTTCTCTGATAAATGCTACCAACAGCAGAACTCCCGCTGAAATTTTTCCTCAGATCTGGGCACCTGCAGAATACATTTCATTATGCCGCATATGAGATTACCTTCATATATTACAAACTTATTGTATATGCCCAGTATGTGATGCAYGAACTCTAATGACTTGGTCAACACAAAAAAATTTTACTAGGACAGTAAGAGGCACTTTTCCACAGAAAGAGCTTTTCCATGCCAAGTTTCAGCATTTGATGCCAGCAGCAGTGGGAGTGGTGCTGTTAAAAAAAAAATACATTTTTTTTCTTTACTGTGAGAGAAATATGCTTCATTCTTTTTTATAGTGTTCCAAAAATTGTCTAAAGAGAAAGAACAAACCTGTGGGAAGAGATTAGGTCAAGAAAACTGTTCCTCAAAGACAGAAGCTATGGAAAGTGATAGGCATGTGAAAGATATGCTTTGAGATTATGTTGAAGCCTGAGTTGTAGAAGTTGCTGCTGCTTCATCAATKAAAATTTGAACTTCTGTAGACTTTTCTGAAATATATCACAAATTCTGAAAATATAAGCAAATCCCTTGATTTGACTTTTTGATTTATTTTTCAATTTAAAAGAATTTTATTTAAATATTTTGATCTTGATTGACTCCGCATATCTCTATTTTCAATGATCTAAATATAAAGGGACTGCTTTTTCAGTTTAATTTAGGCTTCGCTGGGGGATCTGTGCATAAAAGGTCAGATATTACAGCTGCTGTTTACTTACCAATGGGAAAAATAAATTCTTTGCAAATCTTTTCACACACACACACAAAAAGAAAAATTGCTACAGTAGAGAGCAGGAAGAAAGTTGAGAAAAAGAGAAATGATTTTTAGTTAGATGATTGTTTTTACAAGGTTTTAACTAATTCTAAATTTACCAAATGAGGCAGATTTAAAATGACTGCAAGWCTGCAGATACAGAAGCCAAAAATTCTTGTCATTGACTGATACTGCATTCATCTTTAAGCATCTCTGCTTGTTATAAAACTGAGAAAAATGYTATTATGCTGCCAAATGATGAAGCATTATCAGTAGCAGCAGAAGCAGAGGCAACTTCACATGTAAAAAGGAAAGAAACACAGTGTTTTCCTCTTCCCTTCTMCCCTACAAACAGCATGACAATGTCTTTTAAAAGGCGTTCTATCAAGCAGAAGACTGCAAGACACAGGGGTTGAACATACGTTCTGTGCCTCTTTTTGAGTGCCAGCTTCACTTGCTACTAAAATTATAGTTATGATTCTACCTGCTAAAGACAATGTGCCATGCATTCCCAGGGGATGGAGAAGAAAAAGTCCTTTTTTAGCCCTTAGGAAGGGCTAAAACACTATTTGTCATCAAGCCAGGCAATGGAAGACAGCTTGAGCAGTGGCTCTATCCAAAATGCCTGCCCAAGTAATAAAAGYAATCTTGCTTAAAGTGATTATTCAGCTATGCTAGTTAATATTATATAAAAATCTTGCTTTACTTTGAAACTCTTGGGTTAAAATGACCCTGGGATATAAGCAGGATAAAACCTCATAAACCAGTTGTATATACCGTCTTCGTTGAAAGTAGGAGGAAAGCTGTCATTACAGGAGACAATACAGAAATGAACYTGACTGTGGTAGGTTTCTGTACATTAAATGAAAAGGCAGCCTGGGCTGGTATTTATTCAGAATTCTCAGTAAAGAGAATGTCTTGATTTTGTGTCTTGAACTTCCTTTAAGGATACACTGAGTCCCTTGTTATGCTACAAAAAACAAATTTTTGAGACCAAAGATGTATTCAGTATTTAATAGTTTCCTGTATTTTAAAACTAAACAAATTCTTTTTGAGTACATCAATTCATTTGGCATAGGCAGGCATCAACTCTTTTGGAAAAAAATATTTACTTAACAGATTAATTATGAAATCACTGATTATTCTACATTTCTGTAAGGCAAACTGATCCTTTCCAGAAAAACATCAGAGTTCTGACCTAGTGAGGCAATTCTGTCAGGCGCTAAAAATTAACATACGAATCTACGGAACCTCTAGTAAACTTTGATGTTTTAATTCTTTCTGCTATGAAATGAGATGATCTTTTATTTCAGTAGTAATCTTTGATGTTGGCAGTTACACAAATAAATAAGGAAAATCCCAATGCCAAAAAAAATTGTTCATGAATTACTGCTTTACATGAATAAATTCTTAAAAGTGCAGACTACTGACTCGCTACTAAAACATGTGTGGTTCATGTAAATTCTGCTAAATCATCCTGGACAGATAGTTGCCTAATCCATACTGTGTGTGTACTTCAGAGACATGTGGAAAAGCAGTTACAGAGACACAGTTCTCTCAGAGGTGACATATCACTTGCTCAAATAAATTATGTCTGTCTTATTCAGTGTGGTRTCATGTAATCTTGTTTAAATTTGTATATAATCGAACATAAGATGTAAGTACTAAAGAACAGAGTAGCAAGATTTTTCAARGGCTTTTTGTATTAGCTCCCCTTTCTGTTAGGTAGTTAATACCTAACATTGTCACTACATAATAAATTCTATTAGCCTCATTTTCATTAAATTGTCCAATATTTATAACCTTTGGGTAACAGAATCAGTCCAAATCACTCTTCCTATGAAACAGAAGCTGTTTTGCAAAACTGSAGATGTCTATGGTCAAATACCCTAATCCTGCAAGGACAGAAGGTTGGCCCGCTCCACGCTGTGATTCTCTCTTTGAGCAAGACCAGAGATGTTTATTCCATAAATCTGAGTTTCCAGTTCATAATTCAGATTCATCCAAATCTAGAGTTTTACTAACATATTTGATATTTATCAAGGGTCTTTGCAATGGAATTATGTTCAGCATGACCTGTTAGTTCGCACTGGTGTGCTGTTCACCATGTGGACTTGTTTTTGTGGATCTTCCTTCCTATCTTAGAGGAAAGCAAACTGCAAGAATTTTTTAATCCTTTCTCAGAAGACAGATAGAATAAAAGAGACATATCTACGTTAGAGATTACTTCTGAATTGACTTTTGAAGTGAATCTTCTGACTGATCCCACTTACTATGCTTTGGTTTACCCTGTGGAGTGGTCTCAGAGTGCTTAAACCGCTTTTAGATGAACATCCTTTTGGTTGTAACTAAATTGAAAGGTCCACTCCAACTGCTGAAGAGCATTCAGTTCACAAAACCAGACAAGAATTAGCCTGCTTGAAACATGTATTATGTAGATATCAGCTCCTCACGCCTGTTCTCCATTTCTTCATCATATTATTGCACCATACTAATTACATTAACACTAATGTAGACCTAGCTATATGGTAAATTCAAGAAGTGATGRAACATCAGCGATATTTTTTTTTGTTTTTATTTACAGCATTTCAGATATGTTTCTTGGGATGCAAAAGTCCTCTTCTGCTTTAATACTAAAATAATTTGTTTCACGTTTCAATTTATGTTGGCTTTACTAGCAATGCTTGCTTCAGGAGTTCTCTGTCCTATCCTACCACCTAGCAACTTTGTCCCCTTCAACAGGCAACTTAACATTGATTCGTTCATGGATGTGGTTTACGGCAATACAAACAAAATTGCTTTGGCACAAGGATGGAGCCGAAATTTTCTTAAAGTGTTAGCACCACATCACTCCTACTGTGGCATATGGATTCATATATAAAGGATATTAAAACTGAAAAGGCTTTCTCACCTTGCAAAACCTTTCTTTCCAAAATAGGTACATATACATGATACATGCCCAGTGTAAATAGACTGATCCTTCATTTCCAAGTGATTCATATGACTTTACTCAGTAATATAACATATTTAATATTACTTTGTCACTCCTAAATTTTAAATAGCCTGATCTAACATCTTTTCTCTTTTGGTAGACTATTATAGATTTTCTCTTTTTCTCCCACAAACATAAAATGACAAGTAATATCTGCCTCACAGCAGATTATTTTTTCCACTAGTTACTGTAATAAATATCTTGCCCTAATTCCACAGATTATGTTTCAAAGTTAGTTTTATTCCTCAAAATTCTTGGTTTTATTTATCACAATAACACTCCTTCAATGAAAAGAAATATAATTAACATCATCTTATGGAGGGAAAATGGGAAAATAGAGAAAATAAGTGGTTTGTTGACAAGACACTTAAGAAGTCAATGATACTTCTCGTTTTTAAATGATAGAATTTCATCACCATCCTTTTTTAGCTTTTCCTGCACTACAAAGTTATTTTCTCAGCCCCCTTGAAATTTCAGAATCCCGTTTAAATATATTATCAAAGGTTTAGTGAGAAACTTTGTTAGGACTGTGTGCATCCTTTTTTAATACAAACCTCTTCTATTTTCTTCTGCAGATACTGAGTTTTTTTGTTGTTGTTGTTTTTGGTTTTGGTTTTTTTCCTAGTGGGATTCTGCTGTGGACTGACCACTTCTATGAGAGACAAGTGACAAACACTGCAGTCTTATACTTGACAGATAAAAATTTCAGTTCCAAATAAAATGTTATTACTCTTTTATTATTGTGTGTTTCTACCTGAATTGGAGATTCTTTTCTTGTTCATCTTGGTAGGGGCATAGAATAGAACTTCATTTTGCCTGTTTTCACTTTCTTCTACATAGTGTGAGTCTCTGGGTATATTTTCTTGAATTATTTAGCATACTAAATTCTAGAATTCACTAAAAATAATGCTCTGATATTTCATTCCTAATTGAAGTTCCTCTATTTTGACACTGTTTTTCTTTAGGACAGTAAATAACAATATTTTCAGTTTAAAACACTTTTCTTTCTATATCCATTAAAATGGCAATGCAAGTAAACATACCACTGCATTTACATCCACAAATTACAACTGGCTTCAAAAGTAGAAGACTTCCAGTTGGTAAGAAACCTCAAAAGTAGATGATCATTGGACTTAGAAGAATTTGGTGTTATGATGGATCAATTAAAACATATGTAAAATATCAAATAACAATTATACTTAGGTTATTTCAGCTAAGTAATTGTCCCTTACTTAATAAAATTTACAACTGAGTCTACGGAAAAGATACCACTGACTTGATCAGMATTTTTAGATGAAATATGACATTGACAGCTGGATCTTGTTTCATTGCAGTTTACCACAAACCCCCTTGGACATATTAATAAGAATTCAGAGTAAACAGCTCACCTCTGACAGAAAGAGTAACAATTGAATCAGTGACTAGTTTTATCTATTGTCTTTCAGTACATTAAAAATTGCTAAGAAAAGCAGCAGAAAGAGAATGGAACAAATCTTTTATTGAGTTTGCCAGTCTTGGAAAGGAAATCATGGAAAGTTGGGGAGAAAAAGCAACTAACAAGATTATTGACAAGACTTGTTATATTAATTGAATTTAGAACTTCTATGCTGTGATGCCAGATCCACTGAAAACTGTATCTAAGCCCTGCCTCTCCCATTCAGATCCCACTTGAGRTCTAAAATGCCCACATGGTTTTACATCCTTCATACAGGATACGTGTATAATGGTAGCATATCAGATATAAGTCCTTTACTTGAAATAGTAAAAGGCTGAGAAGAACATCTCGTATAAAATACGGTGGATTTGAGAGCATTACCACCCATATTGGCTGCTCGTATGGTGCCTAACCTTCTGTGTCATTAGGAGAGTCTTTGTCCTTAGGGAGTGGATAAAAAATGAACATGACAACGTGTTGTTCTGGASGTGCAGCTGTATAGTACATAGTTTTATAGTGTATGGTTTCTGATTTTCCCTATACAAAGTCTTTGAATACTTTATCTTCATTTGGATTAACATGGTTCTTTGATTCGAGGGGAACTAAGATGRGCTCCCTTGCAATAATGTGTTTTGTCTGACTCTTCCTTGGCTACAAAGCTCCACTGTGTACTGACATGGGGTTATTAACTGACAAGAGTCATATGGAGGTGCGGATCCTTAACAGATACCTGTGCCATACGTAGGATCCAGCGGAGAGGCCAGATTAGAGCCATCACSCCCCTGCTCCCGAAGAAGGCACTCTCGCCAGCCTCTGGTCAGCTTCGGARGGAGTTTTACAACAAGCCCTGGTCATCCGGGTTTGGTCTCCACTGAACAACAGACTTCTTGGCCATTTCTCTCRAAATAGCGTATGGGGAATGACGGGCGAGCATTAAGAGAGCAAACTAGGCAAGTTCCTCATTTCACGGTTGAGTAATTTAATAAAGGAGGGTTATGAGGGGAAATGTTCTTAACTCCTTTGCAAGTATGCCTAGCGTTTTGTTCTTACCTTACTTTTGAGAAAAGCCTCTTCTCCAAAAAAAAAAAGAAAAAACAAAACCCCACCAATCAGGGCTCAAGATGGGTGTGTGTGTGTGAGCGTGTGTGTGTGAGCGAGAGAGAGAGAGTGACAGAGACAGGGAGAGCGAACATCGTAGAAGTTTCCTCACAGCATTCTTCAGAAATGCTGACCCAGCAGGATATCCTCTTCCCTTAATAGGTAAAGGTGGTTATTCCCTTGAGCTTTATTAGTGCCTTGGTACAAACAGATCCATTAGCAGGTTTATCCTCTCTCCAGAGCTGTATGGGGTTTCTTAAATCTCTTTCAGCTTTTTTGGTCCCTCTATAAKTCAAATCACCTCCCCCCCACAGTGAGGAAAAGGACTCTGTTCCTTGCCAAGGACACATAAAAAGGGATTCTTCTGATTATCTCTCCTCATCAGTGAAACAGAGACTCCTCAAAGCTCTCTCTCTGCTTTCTCTCTCTCAAATTTTCAGTAAATCCTTAAAGGTTTGTCTTTGTTGCTTTCATACTCCATCAGTTTGTTGCATTAAACCACACGCAATTTATGTTGGCTCAACAGTACGCTCGTTATGTGCAGAGCCATGAATTTATTAGTAGTCTAATTAGTGTCTTGGCAGTCTAATACAAAAAAGACATACWATTAATCCAGTTATAATGATACTAACACATGTAGTCCAAATTATCCAATTATTGCTAATCCCAATTAATTTTATACTTTAAATTGTTAAATACTGACTTTCTAGAGTCTAAGCCCTTCTTGTGGTGTTACAGTAGCATCTTGTAGTAGTGTCATGTAGTCACCCTTCCCATGACATTCRAGATCCTAAAATCGACACTGCCAGCCTTACTTTGGAAGATGAAGGTTTGCAGTGAGTAGCTTAGTGCTCTGAGTCCTCTGCTGGGAGCCTGACGCTGCTTTTGTCTCTGGTCTTATTTTTATACACTCCTAAGCAGTCTGTTTGACCATTCTGTCTTTTCTTATTGCCCCTGAGGTTAGTTGCACAACGACCACTTAATTTTTTCAGAGTGTTTCCATATTTGGTTAAAGCATACAATTGCAGAGTCAATGTTAAGCTAAAGCAAAGATAATTTGAGCAATAGTGCCTTGACTCTTCAGCAGTTTTGTTGTTACAGCTAAACAAGTTCATGACAACCCAAGGCAATTCCAGAAAAGTCCTGCAGTTAAAGATGTTCAGCAGAAAACCTGTGACCTGCTGTGGGAAGTACAAAGATGTATATAAAAAACTAGCCGCATTTAATTCCTGTACAAAGACAGGAAATACATTTACTAAATATTTTGTTTGTCCATTCTATTAACATGACTGAATAATGGAAAAATAAAATAAAACTACAAATAACATGGTAAGGATAGCTAAATTTGTTTGGAAAAAAATGGGTATGAAAACCTAGCATAACTCTTTTTTTCCCCGATATCAGAATACAAATATTTCTTCAAGTCTCAGACCTTAAAAGATAAACTAGTTTTTAAAAAGTAATATTTTGTGGTGCCAGAGCACATAGCAAAGTTTTGCACTCTTACAGAAAAATGAGTAGAAAAAGGCTATTATCACTGCAATGAACATTTWCTTTTATTTCCTATTCTATTTTACATGGGAACTATTAAATATAAAATCTCCTGGCATTTTTCAGGCTATAAAACCAGTAGTAAAATTCTTCCTTTCTGCAAATTGTCCACTTTGACTTTTTTTTTAACCAAGCATATCTGTTTCAAATGAAACTGCAGTTACTTCTCTACCAAAGCGAGCTGACAATTGGTTCAAGACAGTATAGTGTAGAAATGCAGCCATTGAACAATTTAAAAAATGCATTTAATTCATAATTCTGCTTATGAGTTGTTCACAAGCAAGTCAACAAATATATAAAAATCATGACCTTTAGTACAGAAATTATTCAACACACAAGGCTGTGAAATTTTTGGCAGAGGTWTGCAGTGAATTGAACTTTCTATCTGATTTATTTATTAGTCACTCAATCCACATAGCACTGTTTCTATTTATTGATTAAAACTTACTAGCATCTTTACTTACAAAAATATTCCCTTTTTCTGAAACAAATTTGCCTTCTTAACTAAACGCATCCTGGTATTAATGAACATTCAGATGATCAGATTTTGGTCAAATAYTTTTGAAATATAAACAATGAATATAAACACAGAAATGATGTAGTATAACAAATGGCTCACAGTGAAGCTTGTACACCGGCTATCAAAGATAAGAGCAGAAATGGGAGAGAAAGGGGCATCACATGCTATTACAGTGATGTAGGTGCTTCCCAAGAAGGAGGGATTTCTGGCTCCTGTTTCCTCCTCTCAGAACTGATAATTATTTCGGTACTAAGCAATCACTGGATAAAACTGAGAAAGASTGATGGAGCAGGTTTCCAGAACTCTGCTATTCCCCCTCTCACAGGTTGAATACTTATTTGTGCTTTTTTGGCCACATGATATTGTATTCCTTGTTGCATATTGGCACAGCTATGACAGAAATAGCACACACAAAATACTACAGTTTGCAGAACATCAGCTCCTCCGCTTGGTAATACAATGCAGATTTCAAGGACGGGGAAGTAAAGAAGAGTGCTTAAGAACAAGCACTTTGTTTATCAACAGCTTCAAAAAATAGTACTAAAACCATGCTAAATTCCTCAGTACTCAGAATTGCCTGCATTTTAGCCACTTGCTTGCCACATACTATCTGATTCTTTTCCTCAGTTGGTGATGAACCGTGGAAGTCTACATGGCTGCCTTCAGTATTATCAAAATTGTTAGCTATTAAAGTAAGAACAGACACTGAACACTCCAGTATCCCTCTACAAGCATCCACTAGGAATATGTCTTTTAGATATCCTGTTGTTCAGACATCCAGCTTGGATGGTCATAGTAACCTGCTCAGGGTTCAATTCACCAGCAGTGATGAATTGCAGCCTTGAATTGCCCAGGGTACTCAACATTTGCCTGATGCAGCCATGCCTTCAATAGTGACAGCCAAATTAGTAACAGTTTGCCTTAGCAGGTTTTTGACTTTGGTATGGGAGGCCCTGGCAAGGTCATCTTGCACTTGAATAAGGCGGTCAGGAGCAGGGAGCGATGTTTCAGCAAACTTCCCCACCATTGCTCTCACCTGCCGCTCTCCCAGGCTGCTGGAACTGCGTTTATTTTAATGACCTGTTCTCAGGGAGCTTCTGTTTGGGAAAAGTTTCTGTTTCTTTTAAGTACAGCAGCAAGTTGCTCTCTTTTGATGTTATTGCTAATTTTACCGCCTCTTTTCATTTCTTACCCTACTCAATGAACTGAGAACAGYAAGTTACAGAGGTCCTCAGTGCAGATTTGTGAGAGCAAGGAAGTTTGTCTTTCAAAGGAAAAAATGTATCTGTGGTATTTCAGTGATTTATCACGGTATATTTTAGGCAGCCTCTGGCACATTATTGTGCTCTGATGGATTGTCAGGCTGTAATCTGCCCTTACTCAAGAGGTTAATACACATAAAAAAAGAACAAGTAAGTGGAGAGTAGACTGAAATAGGGGCTTAATGTTGATTTTCAGTGTAATAATGTTCTCCTTACCCCTTCTCCTGAACTGGGGGATACTGGCAGCTAAATGACAGTGTCCACATCGGTATGGGCAGCAGTTTCCTTGGGACTTCTGGATTATTTACCTTGTTTTGTATGTTACATCCAAGTTAGAAGATTCTAAGTGGTATTCCCTAGAAAAGCATGGTTACTTCACCACAGCTTCAGTCTTTTCCAAGCACACAAAATTAAATGGAGCGTTTATTTTAGTAGTAAAATATTAAGTATAAAGAAGTTCAGAAAGCAATTAAGATATAAAGAAAGGCCTTTTATTTTGATGACTATTGCAAACATTAACACATAAAAAACCTGGACATCTGCAAGTTTTGGAGCTTATTTTAAGCCAATCTTACTTTAATAGCTGTGTGAATGTTTTAGTGTAGACAGAGAAATGTAACATGTAGACGTAGAAAGGTAGACAAAGACACTGTGTGGGCCTATCTAATCTACTATCACAAAATTATGAGTTTGACTTAAAATCATGCTACTTTATCAAAACATATTTAGCATTCTTGTGACTTACAACCTCTTTTAAAGACTACCTTGTTTGTATTTTCGTCTCTTTTATTAAATTTCAAGGGCTGGATATTTGCAAATAATTGGCTTAATCCAAAATATAGGATTTAATGTAACCCAGAAAAAGTAAGAACTGTCATCTCTTAAGTAGCTACTTGATAGTCAACTTGCATTTGTTGCATTTCAGGAATGTCAAAAAAAAAAAAAAAAAGATTTATTTTACAGGATCAGGGCATCACAGAAACTGAAAATTAGAGAAGAAATAGAAACATTAATATAAGCTTTTAAAAAAAAAAAAAAAGAAAGATTTTACAGGATCAGGGCATCACAGAAACTGAAAATTAGAGAAGAAATAGAAACATTAATATAAGCTTTTCACTAATAGGACACAGAATGGGGCATCAGCTCCTATAAAGCACATAGTTTCATTAAGCTATTAAAACTGACTGTGCCTTGAAAACAAAGAAATTTATTAGCTGAAATTAATTTTGCAGATTATCACAAATTGTTCTAGCTCAAATTACGTACAAAACAATTCATGGACTCATTATTTGATTTCTTCCTAATGCTCCCTCAAATCTACCTGCTTACTTGAGTACAGCAAAACTGTAACTWTGTGAAGTGTACTCAGTAAATCCAAACTAAAATAAACATTAATAGTTCCTTAGCTATCTGATATTGTCCAGTTTTCACTGAATTACATAAATCATTTGTCTGAAACTAGTGTTAAGAGAAGCTTCTCAGGAAGGTATATATTGTGTTAATGGCTTATTATATATAATTGACAAAGACATTTAAATTAAAAAGTACATTCTAAAAATTAAGTAYTTCTACTTATTTCTGTATATTATCTCCCATATATCCCTTAGACATTATAATACAACTATGCCATTCATTTTTATTTACACTAACGTGCATCTCTACTTTTTAATTGTCAGTTATGCACCAAATTTTAAAAGAACATGCAGTTCTTTTGCTAGCAGTTGGACATGCTAGCATGTTTGTAGTGAGAGCCAGACTATTAACCATACTAGCAGCTACCCACACTTCTTCATCACAGCAAAACTTTACTATCTGCAGTTTTCCTTAATTCTCTTAGCATATTTGCATAAACAACCACTTCTGTATTCACACCTCATTCTTCAGCAAAAACATGCCTACAAAACATGTTTGGTGCATCAGAATTGTCTGCGACCTCTGCAAAGCACAATTGCAAAGGGATGAGATGTTTTTCTGGAGTATCAAGSCAGTATTTGCTGCTTCCTTTGAATTCCCAGTCCTTGGCACCTGGGGCAACTGGTTTCCAGGTAGGTAGCGGCTCAGGTGGCTGCAAAAAACGTAGCTTTGCTTTTCCTTAACTGTCTTTAAGGTTAAGCAGAAAGACTCACACCTCTCAGTGTCAGCACACTCTGCGTGCTGACCTGCACACAGGTTTGAGTGGTCATGCTGGCCCGTGGCCTCTCRTATTTCACACTGCCAGCATGTTGTCACACACTTTTGTCCAGGCCGGGAGTGAGATAAATGGCTTTTTCATGCATAGGGTGAACTGGGACAGATTGGCTTGAGTACAAACTTCATCCCTTCAGGAGAAAGGACACTGACTACTTTCTGTTAGTAAACTCAAAGCTTCGAGGCATGGGGCATAAAAGGACATAAAAAATTCAGGCACAGCCAAAGGTCTCTGAGCACAACTGAAGAAAAACTGAAATTCTGCARCCTCTCAGAGCAAACTGCCCTTGTCCATTTTCCCCCATCTTCCATGGGACTCTGGCAAAGTATAAAGAGGAATGAGCGCACAAAAGTGGCATGCGGTATTTGGTAGTGATAGTATGCAGCTTTAAAAAGAAGACAGCTATTTTTGGTTATGGGATGCTGAGGAGAGAGGAGTTCATGCTAGCATGAAATACAGTGGTGGGCAGTGTTTAAAAGGGAGAGCAACTGTCACTGCTGAGTAGAAGATAATGCGCATCTTTCCTGCTTAACTTTTGTGCTGCCTTTACAAAAGYTTTTGCAAAAGAATAATCATGCTCATTAATAACATTTCATTATAAAAATTTAAAATTAACTTTAGAAAAGATCTGGCCAGTTCTTCTCACTCCTTTTTGTCATATATGTTACATACGCTATAAATTTGTATGGTAGCTTCTCATGCTTGTGTGACAAGACAGAGACTTCAAAAGAGAATAGAAATGCCTTTYCAAATTACATTTAGATAAGAAAACAACAGGATACATATGTGAACCGCAGTGATCTTGTGAAGTAAAGTGATGGGAAAAATTAAGAGGTTTTGCCTTTCTTTTCCTCTTGGTGKGKGGGGGGGATCTATTAATAGATCAGTGTGTCAGGGATCAGGTCGCCTCTCTTCTTCTCATTATTAGCCACAGCATTGTCAACATAGGTCTACAAGAAGTTTCTCCAAAGCTGTTGGCCATAGGCCCTGGGCTACAGCTAGAAACTTGGAAGCTTGACGCAACTGGGTGAAGGCCAAAGATATTGATCAAAGAGCAAAAATTCTAGGTACTGTTTGGTGATGGGGACTTTTCCTGCTAAAAGACAGACTACCCTTGGGTTATTCTCTGTCAAGACTAGTAAGAAACATACAGTGGGAGGTCGGCTCTCTCATGTTTTTGATGAGAGGTGCAGATGCAGCCTCCAAGCAAAACTTCTATTTTCCTCCAGCAGAAGTTCCCATCGCCCGACGGGCTTCTCCGGTCCGGCCCGGGAGGCAGCCGCCAAAGCAGCCCTTGCTCGGGGCG